>NC_060270.1:76949861-77221967 GCF_021613505.1 Equus quagga
CAATGTCAGGCGCCGCGACAGCTCTGTGAGTCCGGGGCCGCGGCCGTGGCGCTGGGCGGCGGCGGTTCCGGGCCGGTCCGCTCATGGTGCCGCCACGACGCCATCGCGGGGCAGGAAGGCCAGGTAGGCAGGCAGGGGAGGGCCGCGAAGTCACCTGGAGCCACAGCGGGGACCGAGCGCCCACGAACGGCCCCACCTCCCGCCCTTGGTGGCAGCCGAGGTGTCTTGACCGAAATGGTAACGGTCTCCACGGGCGGAGTGAGGGGGAGGCTGACAGGGGCGTGCGAGCCCGGTCCGGACTCTGGCGACTGGGGAAGCTTCTCGGGCGCCGCCGCCCTCGGGCTTTATCTCGCTCGCCCGGGAGGCGTCACTGGCTTAACTTTTTTTTCCTCCAAAGGAGGAGGAGGAGGATTCCCTTTAACAGCTCTTTGCTCACCACCCTCGTGAATTACTATTTCGATCTGAGAGAACTAGATGTAGAGACCGGGGGTGGGGGGAGCGCGGAAGAGCCTGTTCCTTTACCACGTGAGGTGATTGGAAACGTGTCCCCGAGACTCACAACAAATCACCACTTCTCAAATAACCAAACTCCCCTCGAGGAGATCCGGGACAGAAAAGACACTTAGAGGCGCGTGTCTAGACGCTGTCCCCCGGGGTGGATTCCTCCGGCGAGAGAGGCAAAGGGAGTAACTCGGAGCAGCTTTTTTCCAGTAGTTAACTATTCTTAAATATGCCATCTGTTGAATATTGCTTTTTTTTCTTTGTGCCGTGTACTTCTCTGAGTATAATTTAAAGTCTGCCATGGATGACATGAAAGCCTAGGGAAAAGTGTGAATTATATTTAAGACACTTTGGTATTTTTCCTTCATTTGCGATCATTTTGAAGATGAAGAGTAAAAAAGATGTGATGAATCCTATTTTGAGTGGTTGATATTTTCATTAGCCTCCTTTTGTGGTTGTTTATAGGTGTGCTGAGTTCGTCACCTCCTTTTAGACTCAGATTTGCGAAGTTTTCAGGCATTGCTCTTGAAGATCTCAGAAAGGCCTTTAAAATAAGGTAAATCCCACACCTTTTATTTACTGTGTGACTTTAAAATTGAACATTAGCTAACAAATGTCAGGTGTTTCTGACATTTTCTCATTTTTGTATGGTTATTTTTCAAAAATCCTCTCTAATGGGATCTGTATTTTCTAAAAAAACAGGCTGCAAATGGTGTGTGTCTTTATCATGAACCGAATGAATTCCCAGAGCAGTGGTTTAAACGCTCAGCGCCGGAGAATGGCTCTCGGGATTGTTATGCTCCTCCTTGTTGATGTGATATGGGTGGCATCCTCAGAGCTCACTTCGGTATGTAATTCTTGTCCAGGAATGATGTCGTCTGAGGTAATACTGCTGTTCCTCTGTAGTATCTCTAGTTACTCTCTCTCATGCTTACGTGAAGCAGTATTTCAAATAGCATTGAATTATTTGTTTTCTTTGATGTTGAATTAGTGTCAATTCGAGTTAACACTAAAAGGATCCTCTTTTAGTTGTTTCATACGGTTTTCTTGTATCTTTCAGGGAGGGTTACCTAGAAAGTGAGATGTGTGCACATTTTCTTTATATTGGAAGGTGTTTTTTTTCCTGAATTCAATTTCTGTATAAATACTATTTTTTAGTAGAACAACCATTTGGGATACAAAAACTCTTTGTCATCATTTAGTAGAAAGTAAGAATGCTTTTGGACAAATGAGTGAAAGTGATCAGTTTTCATGTACAGGTTACTACTGGGCACGTACATGGGTGCGTGCACATTTATGTGTTTGCTGATTCAAACATTACTGTGATGTGCATGTGTATAGTAATTGCCATTAGTTCAGTTTTAGTTTATCTTTATTGATGACCCATTGGTAGTAATGTGTTTTGAGTTCACAAGCTAGTTTTTCTTTCTACTTGTGTAGTTACTTTATTCTGGAGGCTGGAAAGTCCAAGATCAAGGCACTGGCAGATTTGGTGTCTGGTGTGGATCTGCTTCCTGGTTCTTAGATGGCAGTCTGCTCCCTGTGTCCTCACTAGGCAGGAGGGGCGGGAAAGTTCTCTGGGGTCTCTTATTTGGCACTAATCCCATTCATGAGGTTGCACCGTCACGACGTAATCACCTCCCACAGGCCCACCTCCAATACCATCACATTGGGGGTTAGGATTTTAACATATGAATTTTGGGGCAACACAAACGTTCAGTGTATAACATACGTATTCTGGATTTGGCTGATTGTTTCCTGAGGGTATCATTTAACTTGCTCCTCATTCTTTTATTTCCTGGAAAATGGTAATTAGGTCTAAAGTTTTGATTTGATTCCCGTTCAGTTTTTGGGAAAAAATACCTTGGTGGTACTGGGTACTTCCTTTGACATCACAACATGAGGCGTATAATGGCTGCAAGTCTTATTTTGGGTGATGCCGATTTGAGCACTATCAAGGTCCTTATCAACCTTTACGTAGTAGTTGAATATGCATCTGATATTGCCCAGATAGAGTATTTCATTAGGGGTTGTGTAAATAGTGATTTTTCTACAGGTCATTCTTTCTACATTTATTAGCTGGAATTCTTTCAGGAAAACTTTTCCACAACCACTGTTTGTTTATCCTGAAACGTGGTTCATATAGGAAAGATTGAATAAATCTTGATTTTTTTCATTTATTTGCTTTAGAGTAATGTTGCCTAGCAACTTCCAGTAGTAATCATTGAGAATTTTTTGAGTATCATTATACGTTCGTGGATTTTTGTATATTTGGTGTGTTTCAAACAATTGTAGGTATTCTTTTTGATGCTTAAACTGTCCTGTCTTTGATCAGTGAGAGCCCCTTCAAATTGGCTCTAGTGTCCTTCTAATACAATCCCATTAATCTTTATCATCCTATTTGCTTTCTGGTGCAAGATGCCCAGGCTCATCTGGTCCATTTCCTGCCCATACTTAGATTTGGCCATTTTTTTCAAGAACCCATGGTTTCTTTTAGTGCAGAATGGTACAGGTCACCATCTGGATTCTAGAGGTACTCATCCCTCCTGGGTTGTCATTTTTTTTCTACACCTTTCAGTGCACATAACTAGGAAATTTTTTTTAGGAAAGAAAAAAATCATGAATTCATACTGATATTTCCAATATCAATGAAGATTATGGTTTTTATAACTTCCTAATAACATTAAAACTTCATGCATTTTATTCATACATCATTCTGTTTCATTGCCTTTCTTTCTATTTCCTCTGTTTGGGCTGTTATTTAGCCTTTCAGAAACAGCTCATGATAGTTTCTCATGGAAACTTCCATAACCTTCCAAATGATCTGTTTCCCTTTGGTATTCTTGTGGTACCCTGTAGACCCCTCTCATGGTACTCAGCACGTTATGCTGTGTGCTCTTCATATATACATATGTGTAATATATGTATCTCCTTTCAGGAAAGCTTGTCTTTTTTTTTCCCTTAGCCTCTGGCACAAGTAGCATTACATAGTAGGATTTCAGTGAATGCGGAACAAAACTTTTTTAGCTTGTTGCTTTGTTTGGGAATATTATCCTTTGTATGCAAGGTAAATTCAGTATTCAGAAGTGAATCTAAAATATTTTTATAATCCTTTTGATCTTTCCTGTCCAAATGAATTTTAGAGTTAAAAATTGTATAATGACCTCATTTTATTGGAGATGAGTAATAAGGTTTAAAGTCATCTCATAGTATCTGTAACTTTTTCCTCTGCAGTATGTTTTTACTCAGTACAACAAACCATTCTTCAGCACCTTTGCAAAAACATCTATGTTTGTTCTATACCTTTTGGGCTTTATTGTTTGGAAGCCATGGAGACAACAGTGTACAAGAGGATTTCGAGGAAAGCATGCTACTTTTGTAAGTTTTAAATTTTAAGTGTTTGTTGGAGAGGGGGTATATTTTTTCAGAGTTTGCAGATGTATTAGTTTCTTGAAGGACAGCAAGATTTTAAGTTGTTCAGTTGAAGTGAAAGTAGCATGATACAAGAAAAGCCTGCTTTTGTCCAAAATTTTAAATTTATTCTTCTAATCAACTTGGTATCAGAATATCTTTTGAAAAATTAAAAGTACATAATCACTTTCTATCCCTTACCTCATGACCTCCTCTGAGTTGTTAAAAATTATTGAACTAGGACTGGCCCCATGGCCGAGTGGTTAAGTTCATGCGCTCCGCTGCGGCAGCCCAGGGTTTCTCTGGTTTGGATCCTGGGCACAGAAATGACACCATTCATCAGGCCATGCTGAGGTGGCGTGCCACATGCCACAACTAGAAGAACCCACAACTAAAATATACAACTATGTTCTGCGGGGAATTTGGGAAGAAAAAGCAGAAAAAAAAAAAAAAAAGATTGGCAACAGTTGTTAGCTCAGGTGCCAATCTTTAAAAAAAAAAGAATTATTGAACTAGCCTAAATCAGTTAAGGTGGAGTAGATGATGAAAGTAAGGAATAAGAAGACTATCTGGAGCCTTTGGTCATTTGCAGACTGCATGAGAATCATCTGATTAGTTGTAAAGTTGATTATAGAAGCAAAATAATTCAAGGTTTTATATATTAAAATGAAAGTAGCATGTATCAGATGTTTGGCTAATCAAATTACATTCTTTTGTTGATGTAACATAACACGCTGATTCATAGTGTTGAAAAAAATGGCAGTTTATATAGTGATGTATCTTCCTTGTAGAAGTAGAAACTGAGTTTTTGAGAATGGAGAGTATAAAAATGAGTTTTTGAGAATGAAGGATGTAATCCTTTTTCTTTCATTCCCTCTTCCTTTCTTATTTGTGGTAAAATATACGTAACATCAGATTGACCATTTTACCCATTTTTTCTTCTCCCCTCTTTTTTTTATTGTAGTAAAATATATGTAACAAAGTTTACCTTATTAACCATTATTAAATGTATAGTTCAGGGGCATTAAGTACATTCACTTTGCTGTGCAGCCATCACCACCCTCCATCTCCAGAACTTTTTCATCTTCCGGAACAGAAACTCTGTACCCATTAAACACTAACTCCCATTCTCCCCTCCCCTGAGACCCTAGTAGCCGCTGTTTTATTTTCTGTTGCTATTAGTCCTTTTCTTCTATGTGTACTATTTTTTGTGGGCCAAAACAGCATTATTTCTAGTTTTATGAGTACATTCTTGAGAAATGTACCCATTGGATTTTTGTCAGAGTCCTTTCAGCAGCTGTTTTTGTAGTAACGCGTGGAAATGTTCACTCACATGTGCATAAAAATTTGACTTACTAAAATATGAATATATATATTTTTTACTTTGCAAAAGTAATTCATATACATTATAGAAATGCATAGACATTTTAGTATTACCTATAGGAACATATTGTATGTATATAAATACATGTATATTGTTGAAAAGTTAGGAAATACAGAGGAATAAAAAGAGGAAAATAATAAACTCTACTATTCAAGGAATAATAACTGACAGTTGTTTGAATATATCCTGCTGTTCTTTTTCATGTATTTTTTTGTTTTTTACAAAAATGAAAGTGTACTGTTATGTCCTGTTTTATAGCTTGTTCTGTATTTAGTTGTAACAACTTTCTATGTGATTTAGTATTACTAGGACTTTTCTTTTTCTTAAAGATTTTATTTTTCCATCTTCTCCCCAGAGCCCCCCGGTACATAGTTGTATATATTTTTAGTTGTGGGTCCTTCTAGTTGTGGCACGTGGGATGCTGCCTCACTGTGGCTTGATGAGCGGTGCCAGGTCCACGCCCAGGATTTGAACCTGCGAATCCCTGGGCTGCCGGAGCAGAGCACGCAAACTTAACCACTTAGCCACGGGGCTGGCCGGATAGGACTTTTTTTAATGTTAAGTATTTTTTAATTGTAGTAGTGATAAATGTTCATTGTTGAAGACAAATTATGATAACAAGAAGAATAAGGATAGTTTATCCATAATCTTACCATTCTAAGACCACTATAAATATTTGATACTATCTATAGATATATGTTCGTGTGTATATATTAAAAAATTATTTATAGCAGAAATAAGTTTAGTCTATATGTATCATTTTCTAACCCAATTTTATTTTTCATTTAACAATATATCATGAATACCTTTCTAGGCTAATAAGCATTTGTTACCATCTTTTCCTCTTTCATTTAACTAACCCTTGATAGTTAGATTGTTTTCATTTTTTTCTTTGGATATAAGTAAATTGGAATATCTTTATACACGTCTATAGTTATTTACTTAGGATAAATTCGTAAAAGCATCATTGCTGGGTATGATAATAATGTCATTTTTAAAGCTTGTGCTTCCTATTGCTAAATTATCTACAATAGTTATACCAAATTTATATCTCTGTGAGCAATATGTAAGATTGAATCCTTACCAAAACCCCAACATTTGCCAATTTGATAGGTGAACAGTGGTATCTTGTTTAGTCTGCATAGTTTTGGTCATTTTTTTTCATATATTTGTTGCACAATAGAATTCTTTTGTCAATTGTATCTTGTTCATTCTTCGTACATTAACTTTTACTTATTGATTTATAAGTGTTCTCTAAGAGCATGGGCTCTGGTGTTTGCATCTTGTTCTGTCACTTGCTGATTGTGTGATCTTGGCAAGTTATTTAACCTCTTCAGACTTTAAGCAGGGATGATGATAGGGTATCTGTGAGTGTGAATACAAGCATGCTTTATACAGCACTGGCACAGTCGTTCTCAAAGCGTGGTCCAGTCCCTGAAATCTGTTTAGAGGTTCTTGAGGTTAATACTTTTGTCTTGACCATAGTAAGATATTATTTGTCTTTCTCACTAACCCACCCAACCTTTCCCTACTATTTTCCCTACTAATCTGAAATGTTATGATAGTATTGTGAAAAGGGCATAAGTTTTGGAGTTAGACTAATAACTTGAGTTTTAATCCTGACTCTGTTACTTAGATGAAATCTCTCAGCCTCAATTTCTCCATCAGTAAAATGAGGATGTTAGTATCTGTGTTGCATAGTTGAATACTTGGCATTAACTTCTGTTATTATTAATAATAGTTATACTCTTGTAGGTCTACTCTAGATTTTTGGTTCTATTCCTTTGAGCTGTGACTGACACTAGTTCTACTTTATAATTACTTGAGTTTTATGTCCTGTTATCTGTAGTTTGCAGATGCTGAAGGTTACTTTGCTGCTTGCACAACAGATACAACTATGAATAGTTCTTTGGTAAGTGCTTCTTTTCTCGTCAGGAATGGAGTGGGTGGAGTTCAGCCATGGTGGGAAGGACTGAAATAGCTCTGAGAGCACCACAGCTATATTAAGTTATAGATATATCTCAGTATTGGGTGCTCTCCATGAGAATTGTAACACGCTCCTCTCTTTCCTGAGGGATACTTGGGGCCTAGAAGTAAGCAGTTCAGCCACCTCTGGAGAGAGAACGGAAGAGGAAGTTAGTTAAGGACTGAAGATAGTAAAGGACGGTCCTTTGTCCTTAATTTCTTACCAACTTTGTCAGTTCATGTTCATTATTATATTGTTACTTAGAAACATATTGATAGTGAGACTATATAAGCAGCTTGTTCATTTATTCCACAAATTTTTAAGAGAGCTTAATATGTGTTAAGTACTCTAGGCCCTGGAAATACAGCTTATGTTCTAGTGTGTGAGAGTGTGTATTGGGGAGGGGAAGAAAGATAACAGCAAGCAAATTAAGTAGATAACATAGTCACTTATTTTAAGCTTTTATGATCTAATTGGAGAGATAGTATGTAAAAATCTGTTCTTTTTATAGACCATCATTAAGGCATCTCTTTAAATTGTACTGTTTCGAATGTGACATTCTATCTGAGAAAAATTTTAAATTTACGCTAAAATTTAATACTAGTTTATGAAGCATTGGCTTGGTGACCTTATTGACTGTACAGTGTTTTGTTTGTTTGGCTTTTAGAACTACAGTTGCGTTCAGGGTAGGTTACCAGGGGCTGTGAAGAGTTTATGAAGCTTAGAGAAAATGTAGTTTCTTTTCTCTGGGATCTTAAGCATCAACAAGATTAATGTCAGTTGTCTCCATCAGTGTAGAAGGCAGAGTTGAGACGGCAGCCTACTCTTCTGACTACGCTTCAACTAACATTTGCTATTATCTGTAAAATGGGTATGTCAAATTGTTCTAGGCCAATAGCTGTAACGAAATGTTCACTGTAACAAAGAGACTCTGTCTATTTCCAGATCCTATTGTGTCTTCATTTACTGAATGTTATTCTTTGGCAGAGTTCTATACCAGGAGTTAAAGGAGAAATTAAAGAAATAAAAAACATTTTCTTTTAATTTAAGAAAAAGCCTATTTGGAGAATTGTGTCTTAAACACAGATCATCTGAAGAACATTGGTAAAAACAGTGGAGGAATTTAGAACCACTTAGAAATGTAGATCTTTAGTGCATGGTTAGACAAACCTGACTTTAATTCTGTTTTCTCCCACATGATTATTTTATATCTCAGCTTCTAAAATAGTTCCTTGAAAAGACCGTATTATAAAGTGGTTGTGAGGACTAATGAGAAATGTATGTTTAACTGCTCTGGACTTAGTACCTGGTACCTGGGAAGAACTGAAAAGTGGTAGCTGTTTTCTTCTTATCTATTGATTCTGTAAGGGTTTTCAGGAATTTTTGGTGTTAGTTGAATCTTAAGTAATAATGGGAAATAATTTGGCAACTGTACATACATGTCGTATACGTGATTATCTGTTCATTGTCTGCCTTCATCTTTGAGACTGCATGATCATTGAGGACAGAGACTTTGTCTTTTTTCATCTTATATCCCCAGGCCCTAGAACAGCTCCTGACATAGTAGGAGCTCAGTGCATATTTGTTAAAAGAATGAATGAAAAGGAATGGGAGGTAACCTGTTAGCCTGGAGAAGTCTGTTTCTATGACATTTAAATGTCAGATATCATAATGTACCAATGCTGTTCTGTTACGTTTCTAAACTTTAAACTGCTTGTTTTCTGTCGTTGTACCTGTGTGGATCATTTGAGTTTCCTTTATAAGCCTTGAAAATGTATTTTGGGAAAATTAGGCTGAGTGAACATGGTGGTGAACAGGCATGTTTCAGGTGGTGTCTGTGTTCACCTACCATCCACTGAAATTTTAGCCAGTAGACCAGCTATTATACTTACTGTTTATATTTGTTTCTGTTGCTTTTGTATTCCAGAGTGAACCTTTGTATGTTCCTGTAAAATTTCATGATCTTCCAAGTGAAAAACCAGAGAACACAAATGTGGATGCTCAAAAAAGTAAGCAAAACTGAGAATTTCATAACTTAGAAAAGGGTGGAAATTTTAGCTTCATGCAAATCACTCCAAAACTTAGTGATTCGGCAGGTTGACTGGGATCACCTGGCAGTTCTTCTGTTCCACTTGGTGTTGGCTTGGCCTTCGGTCTTCCAGAAACTTGAATGGGAGTTTTAATGAATTCAACCGGAAATAATTTCCAAATACCATATATCTCTATGGTTTCATTATACATATATACATATATATACATTAAAATGAACCATATCTTCTTCAACCATACCATCAAAGACCTTGATAGCAAATTATGGGAGTTTTGCTGGTTCTGTGAATTGAGTAAAGAATGCCAGCTTCAACCTACGGCACAGTAGTTATTCATAATATTCTCTTGCAAGGAGTGCACCTATAGAGGAATGTTCTGCATGCTTGACCAGGAAAATAATTCTTATAAATTGAGTATCTTTGTGGAAAAATCAAAATAAAGTTATACTATAAATGCTAAAATAATAATCATACTGTAATCCCAAACCAGGCAGTTGTGTAGGGACACAGTTGAAGAAACCTTCTTTGAATATTGGTCTTATTTTAAAACCTTTAAAACACTTTAATAGATGAGAACATTTTTCTAACTCTTTGAATGAGCAGATCTGCCCTAGGTAATAATATAACTCTGGTTTTCTTTGTCCAAGTCTGATCCTAGATGGATTAAATAATATGCATTTATCAGTAAATTAAAACTTGTGACTTTTGTTGGATTCGAGGGGAAGTATTTAACGGTTTTGTACTATACTTTTCCTTTTAAGCTCCCAAAAAGTCTCGTGTAAGGTTCAGTAACATCATGGAGATTCGACAGCTGCCTTCGAGCCATGCCTTGGATGCTAAGTTGTCTCGCATGTCACATCCTGCTGTGAAAGAACAAGAGCCCTTACTCAAAACTGTGGGGAAACTTACTGCAACTCAAGTAGCAAAAATTAGCTTTTTTTTTTGCTTTGTGGTAGGTCTTCTCTTTATTATATGTTTGGAACTTGAATTTTAAGACAGTATACATACCAGCAATATACTCTTGAAGTGTAAGACTATTAGGTTGCTTAATCATGACTTTAAACTCTGCAATCTGGTATCATTGGGGAATGAAGAGTATCATTCCCCATACTTGCCATGCCTCAAAGAATTCAATAAATACTATAGTACTACAACTACTCATATATTCAGAATTTGGCATTGCCTTATGGTCAGAATAATAAATAGTTATTTTACCCTATGATGTCTATAGCGCTGGTAAATATCCAGATAAGAATTTACTGTATGCATTGATTTCTTCAAATAAGTGTTTTTGCAGTTTTATATTAAATTTATGTAAATGTGGTCAGGTATTTTAGCAGGTACTCATAGTAAACATTTCTACGGAATTTCTAGTAATATTATCGATAGCATCTCTATTATTTTAATATAGAAACTGAAAAATGTGCTTAAGATTTCACAGAAAATAATCGTATAGCAAATAAAATATTATTTTGGGCTAAGCTTGGATTAGATACTTATCTGAGTTAGTGAAAACTCTGAAGTTTCAAGTTTAAAAAATGAATTTCAGTGTTCTTTTATATATATGTATACCTCATTGGATATAGCCTAATCTAAGGTTGGTTAGTATGAGCCTTTAAGACTTCAGTTTATACCGAGCATTTTTAAACACTGGATGATCCAATGCTGATATCAGTATTATTAGCCTGACTGTAAGGTTTTTTACTTCACAGTTTTGCCTCTCATATTTTACTGTGTAGCCCATTTTTCTCCATTCTCTGTCTGGAAAACCTCTGTTTTAGTGAAACTGCCGTTAATATTTTCAGCAGTGCAAGTCAAAAAATCTTTGGGAATTGTAATATAATTACATATGTAATAAAGTTAATTTAAAAGGCTCATATATTTGGATTATGCTATTAGTTGTGATTTCTGTTTGCTTGTTTTAAATGACTGGAAGATAAGACTAAGATTTATTAATTATATATTACCTAATTTTCAAAGGACACTTGAAGTCAAGTGTAATAAAAGCATCTATGTAGTAAAAGTTTTTTAAAAAGGGGAAAAGATAAGAGCCAGATTAAATAGGTAATGTCTGTGTGTGGGAGGGAACCTGGCTGTGGAATCAGATGATTATATTAGGAACTTCTATGTAAAGGAAGAAAACTACTTCAGGTGACACACAATTCATCTCTAGGCAAATTGGCAGGAAAGCAAAAAGGAAAACCTGAGTTACACAGTTTATTGTCTTTAAAAGGAAGTATCTCTCTTCATTGGATAAAGCAAACTTTTTCCTAACTCAAAACTCTACGAGAGAATGTGCACATAGGTTCTTATGTAATAAGGCACCACTCCTGTATAGCACATTTACAGATAGATACGTGCAGGTAACAGCCTTGTAAAAAATGGCAATAGATTACACATACCATAAAATTTACCATTTTTAAGTGTATAGTTCAGTGGCATTAAATACATTCACATTGTTGTGTAACCATCACCACCGTCTATCAACAGAACTTTTTTCATCTTGCGAAACTGAAACTCTACCCATTAAATGATAACTCCTCTTTCCCACCTCCCCACGCCCCTGACAGCTGCCGCTCTGCTTTCTGTTTCTGAATTTGACGACTCTAAGCACCTCAGATGGTGAAATCAGACAGTGTTTTTCTTTTTGTGGTGGGCTTGTTTCACTTAGCATTATGTCTTCAAAGTTCATCTTTGTAGCATGTGTTAGAATTTGCTTTTTTTAAGATTGAATACTATTCCGTTGTATAGATATATGCCACCTTTTGTTTATCCATTCATCCATTGATGTACACTTGGGTTGCCTCTACATTTAATAGTCTTTTTAAAAAAAAAAAATCAACTTAAGTTACAAGTGCAGAGAGCTGTGTTAGTCTTCAGTAAGGGCATTTCCATAGAAAGTGAGAGTAATACAGTCCAGGCATATAGCTTTCTGGAAACCTGATTTAATAGAGTGATGAGCTTTGGTAAGGTCTAGAGCAGTGCTATTTGCTAGAAATATATTAGGAACCTCAAATTCAGGTCACTTAGGTACTTTTAAATTTTCTAGTAGCCACGTTAAAAAAAACAAGTGAAGTTACTTTTAATACTATATTTTTATTCAATACACTATATGTAAAATATTTCAATGTTATCAATAAAATTATAGATGAGATAGTTTTCATTTTTTTGTACTAAAATCTTCTAAACATTTTAGTTTCAATTTCTGTTTTGTTTCTGTTTCTGTTTCATTTCAGTTTCAGTTGCTAAACCATTTCAGTTCAGACCAGCCGCTTTTCAGTTGCTCAGTAGCCACATGTGGCTAGTGGCTAGTTTATTGGACAGTGCCAGTCAAAGGGAGTTAATGATTACCATATTTGCCAGTCCTTCTTGAATATCTTTTGTCTTATTAGGGCTTATGGTGTTTTAATTTTTTTCTATAAAATATATTTAGGTTATATAGGCTTTACCAAAAATGCCTTTTATGATAATTTTAAAATGAATTACCACCCATGAAATTTTATGTAAATTATTTGCCATAGATTGTTAGTAAGTGGTTGTCCTCAACTCTAGAGTAATGAAACATTTTAAGGATAATTTTTGTTAGAAAGTAATTGAGATAGATCTTCTTTTATGATGAAGGTGTTTAGGTTTGAGAGCCAGAGAATGGGGAGAGATGGAGAATAGGGAGGTCTTTCTGGAAAGAGTTCATAGCTAATGATGACTTCTCATGATCTTTGAATGGCTGCCATCTAGGTGATCTGTTTTTATTTCACTGTCTTGCATTAGCAGAGACCAGTGAGATTGTTTGGAAAATGTGCACAGTATTTAAATATTAAAGTGGTAAAGAAAATGGGTCAAGAAAGCTAGTTATCACCCTGTAAGCATTATCTCTTCTTGCAGAAAATTTCCAGAACATAACTAAGGGCAGAATCTTCTGCCTCTTCTCTAGCACTTCAAATACAAGCAGATTGTGGCTTCTGTTGTCGTAAATGTTTGATGTTGACCATCTTACCAACTGCTACCTCATTTTCTTGTTTAGAAAGTCAAGTGAAATTATTTAGGAAGTTAGAGGACTACAGATGGAATCAGAATCACTTTGCCGTAGTTTCACTCTGGCTGTAGCCTTCAATACAGTGTACACTGAATGGAGACTCCTAAACTCTCAACTATCTGCTCCCTTCAAGCTGTGCTCTAAGATCACGTGTCTATGCTGCTGCTTTGAAATGTCAGTAGTAATAATTATACTACTCACTTAACTACAAGTCGTGAGAGAGATTGAGGAATGTCCGTCTCTTATTGGAGACAAGTCATTCTTCAGTAGAATATGATTATCCGGTCAATCTGTTTAAGTAAGAGGTGCCGACAACAGTTAGACAAGCAGTTAATTTACTTTGATTGACCCAGCAGTCTACTTCTCAGTGTATATGTTAATGACACTCAAGCACAGATGCACCAGGAGGCATGTACTAGAATGTTTATAGTAGCATTGTTTAAAGTAGTCAAAAAAGTGTCCATCAACAGATAAATGGATGAATTGTGTTAACAGGCATTAGAATATCTGATAGCAGTGAAAATAAGTGAACTTTAGGCACACACATACTAGGCTTCATCAGAAAGAACTCTGGTTTCTTATTCCTTAAATCAAAGTAGGCACAGGGTTGAGAATGTAAGAATATCCTGGCCTAGATGAGCAAAAGAGAAGAGAGAATTAAAAAAAAAATCCTCATAGCTGGAAAACTTCCCTTAATTATACCCAGAGTTATGAGAACTCTTTGTATTATGTCTCCAAACTGAAAATCAAAGAAACAATCACAGTTAGATAGTAAATTCACAGTTTTCATTGGACATTTTTAAATTCCCAAAGTGAATATAGCCTTTTATCTCTCCGTCTCCCTACTAGCTACTTTTATTCCTCCCCATAGGCGTACAGATTTCTCATCATGCTATATTCATCTGTACATATTTTAATATTTGAGAATTTCCCAAAATTTAAATTTGATTTAGATAATATGAGTGTTAGATAAAGCAAGTTTTAAAGTTGATTTGTTACTCAAATTTAGCCTCATGTTTTAAAAACCTGAATGCTAATTTTTAACTAGCTATTGTTAATGTCTTGAGGGAAATTGGATAGCAAAGATCTTAGGTCTGATTATAAACATCCTCTTTTGGGGCCTGTGATTTTTCATTACAAAACAGCTTTTAAAACCTCTTATGATGACATGTTTAGGGGGAGAAAAAAAGGAGAGGACTGTAAATTGTAATAACAAATATAAACATAACATTCATTAGGTTTCACTTTGTTTTCTTTTCTCTAGTGGTTTTTGGCAAACTTCTCATATCAAGAAGCACTTTCAGACACGCAGGTTGCTATAGTTAATATTTTGTCCTCGACTTCTGGTAAGAAATTTGTCTTCAAAATCTGCATTGTAAATCGAGACTCATTTCTGATAGATATATATAGATATATATATATTTCTTAGATATATGACACATGCACACGTTTTTATCTTGCTATAAATTACTACATTTGTTCTAATGTACATTAGTATATTGTAACTACTTAATCTTTATAGTTTCCTGCCCTTGCCTTGTGCTCTTATTTTCCTTCAAATACTTTACGGTATTTTTTAATACAACAATATATTAAAGTTTTATAGGCTGGCTCTTTGTATTGTAGTTGTTGTTCCTTTCACATAGTCTTTCTAAAAATCATTTTCTAGACTCTTTGGCTAAATGTAATTGCTTATTTCAGAACTATAATTTGCCCTATGAAAGGTATTTTATTTTTAAAATTGAATCACCTTCCAAATCTGGAAGATAAAAAAAGTATTTTTGAAGTTGTAAAAATAACTTTAGCACACAGGCTTGATTATGATGAAGTCAGAACGTTACTCTGAATGTTCAGTTTAACTTTCTTAGTCGTTTAAAATAATAGGACTATACTTGAGGTAAAGTATAAAGTATAAAGAGGTAAAACAAGTTCCAACAGTAAACAAGTTTATTGTTGAAGTAAACGTGGTTTAGAGGCTCTTTTTTGGATGATCTTTGAACATTTCATCCTAGGTATCTGCAGTCTTGTTCTTAGTTATTTACAAATGACAAAAATGAGTTGAAAAGTTAGGTGTATAATTTACTTATTTAAACAATCAAGTTGGTAGTATATAATTTTGACAATATTTAAGCTAATGTATCTTTTTTTATTCTTTTCTCTCCAAAGGACTTTTTACCTTAATCCTTGCTGCAGTGTTTCCAAGTAACAGTGGAGATAGATTTACTCTTTCTAAACTATTAGCTGTAATTTTAAGGTAAGAATGTAGTGTAATAGCTAATTTGCTTAAAAATACAATGTTTAAAAAAATTCTGGTAGTAGAGGATAGTTTATATTATGGTAAACTGTATAGACAAAGAAAGATGAGGATAACAAAGATTTTAAATGGACGTTATGCTACTCATCCCTCAGTCACATCCTGGACTAGTTTTCCATACCTTCCTGGGGAGGGTAATTGGTGGGAAGGACCCTAAGGCAGCTTTGGTTTCCTTTCATGTGACTGCAGACTTACGAAGTATTGTACTGACATTTACGTTTAACAGAGTGGCAACTTAATCCTCATAGTCTCCAAGTTTCTGTTTCCTCTTGGTAAAACAAGTTCCCCTTTTTGTTTTGGTTTGGATTTTTATTTCTCTTACTTCTAGAAATTTAACATGCAGTCTTCGCTGATTGTCTCAGCCTCAGTCTTTCAGTTATTTTCGATATAATTCATTTGGCAATTTTGTATTACTGTATAACATCAGTGTTGTGGATAACTATTTTTAAATCTTGTATTTTTATTTAACTTTGTGTATATTTGTCTTGTCTTCCCTATGAGATTGTAAACCCTTGAAAGCCAAAGCCTTGTTTTATACTTCTTTGTGTCACCAAAGGCCCAGCGTAGGGCTTTGCTCACAGACAGTACTCAAAAAGTTGTTTTGGGTTTGATAAAGGTGTTGTTTTTGTGAGAGAAAATCAGAAATCAGAGAAGGTAACAGAATAGTTTAATAGAATGATTAATGTTTTTTAGCTGTCGGAGCTGGGTTTGAATCAGAGCTCTGCTGTTTGTGCCTGGCAGGTCCCTTAAACTCTGAGGGGCTTTCCTAGGTGAGGAAATGATGATAGTATCATCTACTCTGCAGCCTTGTTTTACAGTTTAGAGGGAATGTGTACAGAAAGTGGTTATCATAGAGACTGGTACTTGGCAATAATATAACTGGTAGCTCTTATTATTTTGTGTTTTTCTCTTTTAGATATAAGGGTTAATTAACCATGGTAGTTTCCATAGGTAGTGGTTGACCCAACTAATTTACCATTTAAACTTTTGCCACCAGGAGTTTATTCTTTTGCATGATTGGTTAATGTTTTAGCCAAACATATTTTCACATTAGGGGAATACAATATATTTATATTGGGAAGTAAAT
Source organism: Equus quagga (assembly GCF_021613505.1). Taxonomy (NCBI): domain Eukaryota; kingdom Metazoa; phylum Chordata; class Mammalia; order Perissodactyla; family Equidae; genus Equus; species Equus quagga. Next base: position 76,966,606 of record NC_060270.1, read on the forward strand.
GAGATTTTATTCAACTTTATTCAAAATCCATGCTAATTTCTAACTTTTCTTTATGCTGTCTTAATAAAGAAAGATTTGAAAAAGAAGGAAATGGATTTAAAACATTGAACTTGCAAGTATTTTGATAGAGTCCATTACTCCTTCTCATTAAAGTAGATCTAGAACAGGGGTCAGCAGACTAAGGTGAGCTGGTTTCTTGTTTTTTGTAAATACAGTTTTATTGGATCACAGTCACTCTCCTTTGTTTGCATATTGTCTATGGCTCTGTTAGCCCTACAGTGGCGGAGTTCAGTTGCAACAGAGACCATTTGGCCCGCAAGCCTGAAATATTTACTGTTTGTCCCTTTAGGAAAAAGTTTGCTCAATCTGTGGTTTAGAAAAATTATTACTTAGGATTTTTTATATATTTATTATATGTTCTTAAGAATACTATATTGAACATTATTTAATATTTTGTTTTGAAATGGCCTTATACAATGAGATTCAGTTTCTGAGGTTATAAAAAGAATTTGACATAGCAACAATCCTGAAGGAAATCTGATAAGCTAAAATGTCTCATTCCATCAGTTGAGAGACAGAAAAGAGGGTGGCCTCAAGCTAAACTGCCTAGAATCCAGTCCTACCTCCATCATTACTAGTTTTGAGATTTTTGGGCAAGTTTCTTGCCTCTCTGCGTCACAGTTTCCTCATCTGTAAATTGGGAATAATAGTAATAGGATTTGTCTGAAAGGATTGTTTTGAGGATTAAATAAGTTAAAACTTGTAAAGTATTTGGAATAATGTCTGGTGCATAATAGGTGCTCAAGATATTTAGCCATTGTTATTATTATTATTATCTAAGTGGAATTAAAACTTTTGGTTTCTAGAATGTCGTGGGTGCTCAATAAATAATAGCTGAATCTGAATTTGAACAATGGTTATTTAACAGTGGTGATTTAATTGAAAGATATGAATATTTGACTTGCAATGGAATAATTCCATAAGGGAAAAAAATTTCTTTTTTATATTCCTCTCCCATTGCTACCTGGGCTTTCTAATCAGTAGGTGAAAGACTAATTTTTTTAAAAGTTAGCAATATTTTATCTGCTTGAAAAATGTATACAATTTACAAGATACATAGAAGTAGAAAGACAATAGAAGCTCCATGAGGACAGGAACCACATCTGTCTTGTTCACTGCTGTAACCTAGTGCTAAGCTTAAGAAATAACAATTGAATGAATGAATGGCCTCTGATTTCTCTACATCGTTAATTCAGTCTTATTTTTATCTATTAAAATAATGATATTTAGTTATTTAAATATTTAAGGATAGTTTTACTGTTAATTGAAGGTTTACCGGTAAGCAAGAATTAGTGCCATTGCTAGGTTTGTATAGGTTTAATATATGTATATCTCCAAAAGAAAGATTGGAAGGGAGATGACAAGTTGGTTAATTCTTCCCTAATTGAAAGGCAGTAGATAGCATAGCTGGTAAGAGCTTTGGACTCTGGAAGCAGACTGCCTGCGTTTCAGTCCCAGCTGTGTGATTTTGGTCAAGTTACTTCATCTCTTTGTGCGTTAGTTTTCTCATATGTAAAATGGGAATGGTAATAATAGTAATACTTTCCTTATAATATTGTGCATTTTATGAGGATTCAAGGAATTAATGCAAGTATAGCGCTCATACTATTCTGATAATATTGTTAGATATTAATTAAATCACAAAATTTTTTGACAGTTTTACCCAAGTTTGAGATTAGTCTTGATCGTTTGTAAATAATTTTTATTTTTATTGTTAACCCTTTTAGAGCATTTATTACTTTGCTTATCTGTAATGACTTATTCTCATAGCATTGGAGGTGTTGTGCTGGTAAACCTGTCAGGGTCTGAAAAATCTTCTGGAAGAGATACAATAGGTAAGTACCCGACTCTGTATTCTTTCTGTTAGAGTATACAAGACAGTTTGTGTATATCATCATGTGTGTCTGTGTGTGTGCCGTGTGTGCGGGCATGCGTACTCACACAGAAGGTGGGCACTAACGGGGCCTTTTCAAAAATATTTCCTTTGGAAATAATGTAAAAAAATTCAAAAAGAGTTCACAGACTTCTCATATGCCCTCACCCAGATTCTCTAAATGTTAACTATATACATAACTACAGTACAGTTATAAAAATCTGGAATTAACATTGATTACAATAATATTATCTAGTCTGTATATCCTTTTCAGTTTCACGATTTTTTCCACTAATGTTCTTTTTCTGGCCCAGGATCACCTGTTGCGTTTAGTTGTCATGTATTCTTAGTTTCCTTTAATCTGGAGCTGTCCCTCTGTCTTTTTTTGTCTTTTATAACCTTAACACTTTATAACAGGATATTGTGCAGTTATTTTGTAGAATGTCCCTCACTTTGGGTTAGTTTGGTACTTCCTTATGGTTAAATTTGTGTTGTGCATTTTTGGTAAGAATACCATGGAAGTGATATTATGTCCTGATCAGTACATCGTATCAGAAGGCACATGATGTTGCTTTGTCCCATTGCTAGTGGTATTGATTTTAAAGTGATGTCTGCCGGTTGCCTCCGGTGTACAGTTACTGATTTTTCCCTTTGAAAGTAATAAGCATCTTATAGGGAAATAGTTTGAGACTATACAAATGACTTGTTTCTGTCATCCAGTCATGTGCCACATGCAGACTACACATATGACAGTGGTCCCATAAGATTAGGACCATGTAGCCTAGGTGTGTAGTAGGCTATACGGTCTAGCTTTGTGTAAGTACACTGTGGTGTTCACACGATGACGAAATCGACCCATTTCTCAGAATGTATCCTGATTGTTAAGTGCTGCGTGACTGTACTCGCACCCACTAATCTTGTCATTCACTTGTGATTTTTGCCTGAAACAGTTACTACCGTGGTGAATACTTAGTTTTTGATCTAGTCTTTAGATTTAACAAAAACAAAGGTAATCAGAACTCAGCTTACTGGCTTCCCTCTTGGTATTTTCCCTAGATATTTGAAGTTGATTGAATAGAACAATGCTTTCTAAACTATTCCTGGTTACTGCCCAGTGAGCTGTGCCTTGAACTACTTCACCTTTTTCTCACACAGAGCAGCTTTGTATGTGTGAAACAAAACATGTGTTTGTTGTGTGTGTTGACAGGCTTTGCTTTAAAAAAAGTTTAAAAATAATTTAAAAAGTAGATTTAAAAAATCATTAGACTTAAATAATTGATTAAAGTATTGAATATGGTGACTTAGCAGACAGCACATTATTAACTCTTTTAAAAGGCTTACTTAAATGTTTTTGAGAATGAGTTAATATATTAAAGAGAATCAGTATTTATTATGCATGTACAATGATCCCTGCATTATGTTAGATATTTTGGAGTGTTAAAAAGTGCAAATTGGGGCTGGCCCCGTGGCGTAGTGGTTAAGTTCAGGTGTTCTGCTTTAGTGGCCCGGATTCACAGGTTCAGATCCCAGGTGTGGACCTACACCTCTTGTCGGTCATGCTGTGGTAGCGACCCACATACAAATAGAGGAAGAATTGGCACAAATATTGGCTCAGGGCGAATCTTCCTCATGCAAAAAGAGAGAATCTGGCAACAGATGTTAGCTCAGGGTATATCTTCCTCAACAACAACAACAAAGTATAAATTATGTGTTTGTAGTTTTCAAGGAGTTCTTGATTTTAATCAGTATATGAGATTTACAAAATGAAGCCACTAAAGAATGAAATAATACCATATTTAGCGATGGTAAGTATTAAATTGTCTAAAATAGAAGACAAGTAGGATGGAAGTTCAGGGGAGTAGAAAGAGGATGCTCTGTAGTAGAGGTAAGACTCTAATAGGGCCTTAAAGATGGTAATGGAATATATATTAAAAATGATACATGGTGGTGGAGAGAACAGAGACCAGTATAAGCAATAGCTTAGGGAGAGAAAGAAGGATTGTTAAGTTGGATTGTGTCAGGTGTCAAAATTGTGTATGTAGGGGAAACAGGAAGTATGCATTTCAAAATTAAAAAACAAAGTGTTACTTATATGAGTTTCTGTATTATAACATGTAGAAGTGTTTGGTTAGATCATTGAGGTGAATGCTTTTGCAGTTTTGGGTTACACTTTAAATTCCTTCCTATGTTCCTGGAGGACATGGATAGGGTAGGATATACTTTATCTTTTCATTTTTTGTTAAGAATTCATTCATTCATTCATTCATTCATTTATTTGCTGAGGAAGATTGTCCCTGAGCTAACATCTGTGCCAATCTTCCTCTATCTTGTACATGGGACACGGCCACAGCATGGCTTGATGAGTGGTGTGTAGGTCCATGCCCAGGATCTGACCTGGTGAACCCCAGGTCACCAAAGTGAAGCATGCAAACTTAACCACTTTGCCACTGGGCCAGCCCCTGTCTTTTCATATTTGTATGCTCATTTCTTGAAATAGGATCTGATACATTGTTAGATTTTAAATAAGTGTGCGTTGAATGCATTAATGAACAAATGCTTTAAATCATTATCTTGATTTTTACAGGTTCCATTTGGTCTCTTGTTGGAGCCATGCTCTATGCTGTCTATATTGTTATGATTAAGAGAAAAGTAGACAGAGAAGATAAGTTGGATATTCCAATGTTCTTTGGTAAGAGTATGTTTAACTTGTGAGACTCTTTACTTGGAATGATTACCTTAGGGTTTTGTTTTTTGGAGTGAATACAGAAGCCTTTTTCCCCCACCTCCTCCGTATGATTCTTTAAAACCATTAAATTTTAGAGATTATGAAGTCCAATCTCAATGTTTTTCTCTTACCCTGTTCCTCATAGTTGTGTACCTGTGAGAGAACACCCATCCCCTCATTGTGAGGTAAAGAAATTCCTCCTAACACCTTTTTTGCAGTAACGTCTGTAGATCAGATACTTTCTTCGTTGAAATGACAGATTTTGCTATTATAAAGCATTTGAGAGTATACCTGTTGTATTTTACATTTTGCCATTCTTGAATTGTTGGAAGCATAGAACTGGGGAACCTGCCCCAAAATGATATATATAATACTGTTCCAGTTTATTTATGTATTTTCATTAAAAATTGTGGGCCATTTAGCTTTTCATTTGAAGTTTATCTTTAAGACTCAGATTCTTTTATTACATAGATTTTCAAATTACCGAATTATAGTTTCTGGCATCAATTCTTAGTTTTGCTAAATAAAATACCTAATATGGGAGCTGGCCTGATGGCATAGTGGTTCAGTTCACATGCTCTGCTTTGGCAGACCGGAGTTTTGTGGGTTGGATCCCGGGCACAGACCTACACGCTGCTCATCAAGCCATGCTGAGGCGGCATCCCACATACAAAACAGGGGAAGATTGGCACAGATGTTAGCTCAGGGACAATCTTCCACAAGTGAAAAGAGAAATATTGACAACAGGTGTTAGCTCAGGGCTAATGTTCCTCCCTGAAAAAAAAAATACCTAATGTGATTTATAAACTCTCCTTTGCCTAAAAGCAGCTCAATAAAGAACCTGTGCTGTCTGTAGGATTGCAAAAGAAGAGCACATTGACAAGATATCTTCCAAAAGATACCTGAATATCAATAGATAAAGAAGCCTGGTGATAAGAGTTCAAAGTACAGCTTACAGGGAATCAGGAGGCCTGGATTCTAGCTGCTATAACTTCCTTTATCTCATATTCATCTGAAACAATGAGGAGATTGGACTAGATGAGTAGCTTCCAAACTGATTTACAGAGCGTCCTGGGAAGGGAGGGAGGAGATGGAGTTGCATGCATGGGTCTGGTTCTTGAACTCCTTTGCTGCTTTGGCTGAAACAACTTTGCTTTATTATGCTTTTTGCATTATAATTTAATTTGTAGAAAAGAGTTTTCTGCTAAAAATAGTTTGAATATTTGTGCCTAAAGATTAACAAAAATAAATTTTTGAAAAGCCACCAGACTGGGTGATCAATCAAGTCCCTTTTAAGTATAGAATTCAATAAATACACCTTAAGTATGAAGATAATTTTAGTGATGTCTTATTTTAGAGTCATAGAAAATTCTATCTGGAGTGCAATGAAATGTTAATATTTTTTGAGTCTTCTTTTTTAAGATTGGCAACTTTCAAGAAAAGTTATTTAATTCACTCTTATTGGTGAGAGTGCACATAGACATGTTACTTGATTGGTCTTCTTCATATGTGATGTGCTCGGTAAGGCATTGTTGATTTGACCTGGGCTTCAGGATGGACAGGATTGGAGAAGAAGAAGATAGGACTGGGATGTGGAGAGTTCTCTGAGTGTGGGGATGTGAGCAAAGCATAGCAGGGAGCAGCAAGTAGATCCATGTCATCGTGCTGGAGTGTTCACTTTAGGGAAGAACAGGAAGGTATGCGGACCACATTCTGGAAAGTGTGAAGAATAGGTGAAGTGATTTGGACCTTTGTCTCCAGGTCCAGAGGTCGTAAATTTATGTGGAATTTCATAGACTTGATAGTTCAGGGACCAGAAAATAGATTTGGGTTCTGATAATGTCAAATTTTGGTGTTTTAACTAGAATACCTTTTTTAATGTGATGCAAGCTTTTTAGGTCATGAGTTCCCTCTGAATGTGTGTCGTTTTGTTTGTTTTTATTTTTATCACTAGATGTCTTAAGTTGGATTTCCTAGAAGCAGGATATGAGACAGGGATTTGATGTGGGTGACTTATTGAGGGAGTGCTCTGCAGGAAGGACTGGCAAGCAAGTGAGAGAAGCAGGATGCAGAAGGGGAAAGGACCACGTGGTCTCAGTAGAGGTTTGGCCCAGTTCCTGGCAGGGGTGGGGGCAGGTGGCAGATGGGGAGCGAGAGTGGTTGATATGTCTAGGCCATCCTCAGAGTTGTCCTGGCCTTGAACCATGAAGGCCGACCTTGTGAATGGCCCATCAGTCAGTTGTTGGCTGCAGAGGGTGTGGGGCGGGGAGGGGTGGGAACTTCCTGGGAAAGGCGGACTTATTTGCTCTCCCAAAGAAGGCAATGGCTGTGAGTCTTTTGCAGCAGATAGAGAGTAGGTGCTCCAGCCCTGGTAAGAAGATTGAACTAGGCATCCTAAATACTATTTTATTATTTAGCAGCAAATATGAAATATGTATCTACTGTAATTCAGTTTTCTTTTAAGAGAGTTCTATAGTTACCTTGTGGATGTGATAGTGGCTCTGGGATGTTTAACTATATAGAAAGTGCAGTAAAATTACCACAAACTTGTAATATTTTTTTCTTTATAATCTTTACATTCATATGTATGTAGCCATGTATAAACTTACATTCCTATGATAATAGCTAGCCTTTAACTGGTCACGGCGTGCCACGTAGTCTGCTATATTTTATCTATTTCGTCTAATCTGCCCAGTAGCCTAATTAAATATTGTTTCACACTTGTAGATTGGAAAACTGAGGCCTAAAAGAGGTTTTTGCTTCTGTATCTGCACTTTATACTACTAGTGAATGGTAAAGCTGGGATTGGAACCCACGGCAGTCAGACTGCAGAGCACGCGTTTTTAACCACTAAACGTTACAGCCTTCCTTTACAAGTAGTCTGTACTTAGTTCATACACTGAACAGCTACTTGTGTATGTATGTTATCTCACCAGCTAGCTTATGAGCACTGGGAGGGCAGGAACCAAGAATTTTATCTTTCTTGGAACCTTTCTCCATTATTGCTAGCATAGCCCAGGTGCTTTAAATATGCTAGTTGAATGAGAGAACGTACTGTCCAATTCCTCATAATTAATTTAGGCTGAATATACATACATCCTCCTCCCCCCCACCCCCGGTTATTTCTTTAAGTTCTAGCACGCTATATTATGAGTAGCTAAGGTTAACAACCCTTCTTTTGGAATTGTTTTAAGTGGTTTATTTGGCAGAAGTTGCTCCACGCAGTGTGGATAGTTGAACTTTGAAGACTCAGTGGTCAGCAGTTGCTTGATAGAGTTTTTCTGGTGTGCTGTGCACAGGACTGACTTAACAAAGAAACAGAAGTTCCAGTTGAGGAAACCTGTTGGAGCCCTTTGTGCAGAATCTAATGTTTTTAATTACAGAGTTATAAGTCTGGAAAATTTAAGTAAACCGCAATTACTAACTTTTGTCTTTTTTATACATGTTTAGGTTTTGTAGGTCTGTTTAATCTGCTGCTCTTATGGCCAGGTTTCTTTTTACTTCATTATACTGGATTTGAGGACTTTGAGTTTCCCAATAAAGTAGTATTAATGTGCATTATCATTAATGGCCTTATTGGAACAGTTCTCTCAGAGTTCCTGTGGTTGTGGTATGTACTATTTATTACTCTATGATTTATTAGTATCAATTTATTGACTTTTGGGTAATTTAAGCATTTATATTTCTTCTGTCTTCTGATGGCCCCTCCTCTGCACCTTCCCACCCCCACACCACATTTACAATTTAATACAAGAACTCCATTAGAGCAGGAACTTTATTTTTACTTTTTAACTTTTATATACCCATTATATAGCATAGTGCCTTGCACACAGAAGGAGCTCAGTAAATATTTGTTGAATGAATATGAATGACCTAAATTTATGAAAGTGTTTTAGAAAGTAGAATGTTATGCAGGTGAAAGGCGTCATTATCTAGTGGACATCTGAACTTACAAGATGTGTATCCCAAGTGTGAATAAGATGAGTTCTAAGTGAGAATCTAGGGGCCTTTCCTCATTTAAGGGACTTTGGAATGTCTGCTCATTCATAGGCTTTTTTGTTTTGTTTATTCTCAGGATTTTTCATATGGGTGAGCCAGATATGTAAACCCTAAACTCTGATTAATTTGAGATGTTAGATACTTTGTTATGTTATAGTATCAAATATATTATGTGATAATAATTCTGAAATAGTTTGCAGACAATACTATGTATAGAGTTTAAGAAACTTTTCAAATATAGAGCTTGATACTTAGTCCTCTTTCCTTCTAATAGGAACTTAAAAAGAGAGAGCAATTTGTCCTTAAATCCTAAATGAATTTTATTATATGCCAATTAAGACTACTGACTAGTTTTCCCTTGCAGAAGACTGCAGCAAAAATGGCCTTTTCCATAAAGTCTTCCTTGATGCTCTGCCTACACTTCTGACCCCTCCCCAATTAAGGAAATGCCTCTATTTTTTTTTTTTTTGATCTCTACACTCACTTCCTTTCATGTAGCACTTAAAGATACCTTATATTATAGTAATTTATGTGCTTATCTTAAATTCCGTTGTTGATGTAATACTCTTTGCTATCAGAATCCATTTACTCGTTCATTTTTCTATCTTTCATTACATGCCTTTTTGGTGCTCAATTTTTTAAAACCAAAAAGAGTAGCATATTTTATTCTGTATATATATCGTATGTCCTCCTCTTCTCTTGTCCTGTCACTTCTTTTGTTCTGTGGTTTCTCTTGCTTCTCTCCACTCTTGTTCTGGGGAGATAGAACTACTTACTGGTAGTGTTTTGATTGAACTTTGTTGAACCGTAAGGAATTGTTGATCTTCAACCATTTTTGACTGCACTTTCATATGATTCAACCCAATGAACCATGTGCTTTAAATAATTATGTATTCACTGTATGTTAATACAAGTTCATATTCTCTAGTTTTCTAAGTTTAGTTTAAATTAGAAAACTTCAAGGAGTTTTTACATATTTGAAAGAAATAATTAAATTATTCTTTGGAATGTAGAATAGAGAAGGGTTTAGTATGGTCCTTATTACATTGAGACTCATTGTAAACATGGATTGTGCCACCTACAAATATTAAAGTGCACATTCTTTATTGAGAACTTTAATAAAAATATGTAATAGAGTTTCATGTTCAGAATTTAATGTAGGCTTTGGGAATCAAATATGACTAGACATATAATCTCCTTTTGAGTTTGCTCCCTTGGAAAATTTTATATTTAAATAATCTGTTTTGGAATATTTTATTCTCTTTTTATTTAACTTTTTTAAAGTTAAAAGAGTAATACATACAAAAGACTTGACAATGAAAAGGAAATCTCCCTTCTACCCCAAATTTCCATTCCTTTTCCCCAGGTACAACCACTATTAACTTCTAAGGCTTCTACGAAGTTTTCTATACATACAGGAGTGTGTATCAGTCTCTGAATTTCCCCCTAATTTTGTTTTATATTCAACACACAAATGGGAGAATACTGTGGATATTGTTTTGTACTTTGGTTTTGTTTTTTTTTTCACCAATTGTTGTCTTGTAAATCTTTACATATCAGCACTTAGATTCCCTTCATCTTTTCAAAGCCTGTGTAGTATTCTAATCTATTATGTTCCAGCCCATCATGTAACATAATGGATAGAGCACAATGTGTTCTACCAGTTCCTTATTGAGAGCCATTTTGAGTTTCCAGAGTTTTGCTTTGTGAAAAATATGGTATTGAACATCCTCATATGTATGTAAGCATTCTATAGGATAAAGGCCGGTAAGTAAAAAAGACAGAGTCAAACATGTGGACTTTAGATTTTGGTAGAGAATTGCAAAATCATTCCCCACAGAGGGAACACAATTTATATTCCCAACTGTGTATATGAGTGTTTATTGTTAAATAGTTAAACTGGACACTCAGAGGCATATATTATGATTAAAGCGATGTTTGTCCTTACCTAGGATGGATTTTTCAGGATCTCAATAAGGTTTATTTTTCAGCTATATTTCTACACTCAAGCATTTGAGTACTTACGGTAACAACTCAGTAGCAGTAAGTTAATCATAATGAAACAAACATTATATCTCTTAAATTTTAGGTGTTGGTAACTCAAAACGACTGTAAGAAGCATGTCTGTATATATTTCATATCTTTTTAAATCATAAAAAATAAAAACTTAGATCAGAAGATATAATCTTTGCGTGTATGATGATTCCCTTCTTTTGAGGGAGGCACGGTTCTTGTATATTTATAAATAGAATAGTAAACTTCAGCATATATAAAGTGCTGAGTAGTAAACTCCAGATGCAAAAGTGCAGTTGTGAATTTTTTGTAAATTAAAGATGTGTACTTGTCACTCATTGTTTATTTTTTAAAAATTCAAGCACTCCTTTAAGTCCATATCCTGTACCATATACTGTACCATCTAGTATAGATGTTAGATGATAGGACCTAGTCCTCCGTCTCAGCTTTTCCCAAAGTGTGTCCCTGAAATGATAACAGATGACAAAAGGATTCAACCATTCGCTAAACTGGAAAAAGCTGGTATAAATCAAACAGATTTTTTTAATGCTTTGTCTCAAACTCTTTATCGTAGTACTTTGCATTATAAATCTCTAAGAACATGTGCTGCGTTAAAAAGAAAAAACGTATTTGACCCCGAACCTTGTTTCCACAGAGCTGCTCATGAGTAGTGGGAAGCGCTAGTACTTGAGTTCTCTTTACCTCACCAGTAAGAATTGTCCAGCCTCTGTTGAATACTTTGAGTGACACTTTATCAAGAGATAGCCTCTTATTTATTGTGGGATAGCATTATTAATTCTAACATAGACTGAGCTAGAATTTACTTGCCTATAATTTTTATGAGTCTGTAGTCCTAATTATATATATTATGGTTTTATCATACCCATAATTCATTTTCTTCTTATATACCTAAATTATTAGACTTTCTAAATGGCTTATCTATTTGGTATAATGCTTTCCTTCATTTTTTTCCTTCAACTAAACAAAATTATATACAGATTGATATTTCCAAATTTGTTACCAATATTGATAATTCAAAGTGAACATAAAATGAAGAGCTTAGGTTTAGGTTAGGAAAATTGCTAGAAAAATGGAAAATGAAAAGGAAATATCCTTTAAAAATATTCAGTATTTTCTTTTCGATGCTAAGCCAAACCAAAAGAGCGACAGTTCTCTAAAGACTATTTTAGTTTTGGTAAGGGTGAGATATTTTTGCTTTGACAGACTCACGTGTTGGCGTATCACATTCTTAAAGTCTGTGTTGTGAGGTGTTGTCCTGCAGTTCTAATGAAGCTGTTTCCTTTGTTAGCCAAGTATCATTATCACAACATGGTAAGAACTCTTTCAACAGTTTTATAAAAAATGTTAAAGAAGTAGAAGTTGTACATCTAAAGTTGAATAACGTCTCTAAGCAGATCTTGAAAATAGCCTAAAATACTTTGAAAGTTTTATACTTAGATATTTGGACTTTTAATATTTGAAAATAAACTTCAAGAATCATCTTAGTAACTTCATTATTTGTTATGCCTCAGTCCATCATAAGCTTTTATTTTTGCTCCTGATCTCTCACATCTATATTGTAGGATAGATAGTCTTTGATCAGTGTTTTCCTTTGGTTCTTGTACTTTTTTTAATATAGAAATGTATATTTTCTTTTTTTCCTTTTTAGGGGCTGCTTTCTTACCTCATCATTGATAGGCACACTTGCACTAAGCCTGACAATACCTCTGTCTATAATAGCTGACATGTGTATGAAAAAGGTAAGACTAACTATTTATTGGATATTAATTTAGGTACATTATTAAAACAGGGCTAATGAAAGTTAAGGGATGTGAGTAAATTATAAGGGATATGACCATGAATAATACTTGATGCCTTCTCTCCCAAGGTGCTTTACCACATAGAGATATAAAAAGTACCAAAGAAATAGATAATCTCTTGCATTTTTAGCCTTTCAATTTTTTTTTCTCAATTTCTAAGTTAAGGGCAGTATCTTTATATGTAGTTCTCTGGTTTTGGAGCTGATTATGTTCCAAATGTTCTTTGATAAGTCGGTGTTGCGGAGTAGGGGATGTAGCTCATCGTATGTGAAGTACTATTTTGATTTCTGAGGTAAACTCTAAAGGTTCTTCAACGCTATGCTAATACTACTACAGATACGAGCAGCACATGAATACTGTTGTTTCTCAGCGAATGCACATTTCTATCTGGACTCAGCAGGGCAGGTGCTTCTTCCTTCCTTCTTTGAAGTCCTGGTCTGGATTCGAGGATTCTTGTGATAAATATTGGCAATGATAACATTGCACAAAAGGGAATCGGGAGTGTCCCTCACTGCAGCCTGAAGGGAGGAGTTTCTTCAGTGTTCCTAGGGGTAACAGGAAGAAAAGAAGTGTGCCATTGGCTAGCGCCAGAAGATGTAGTGTAGCCATTTATCACTCAGTGCAGTATTTGTAAGCTTTTAACTCCAGGTATTAAGTGACAAAATGGTATGTGTGTCTATTTTTAGTATAATTGGAAGACTCAATACTGGAAAGCCCAAGGGCTTATAAGGTGTAGAAGTTATAATTAGATTTTTTAAATTTACTTTATTGAGGTCATATTGGCTTATAACATTGTGTAAATTTCAGATGTACGTTATTGTGTATCAGTTTCTGATAGACTGTGTTATGTTCACCACCAATAGTCTAGTTTTTATCTGTCACTATATATATGTGCCCCTTACCCCTTTCTCCCTCCACCAACCCACTTCCCCTCTGGTAACCACTCATCTCTTCTCCTTGTCCATGTGTGTGTTCATCTTACACATATGAGTGAAATCATATGGTGCTTGTCTTTCTCTGTCTGGCCTATTTCGCTTAGCACAATACCCTCAGCGTCCATCTGTGTTGTCGCAAATGGCATGATTTTATCTTTATGGCTGAGTAATATTTCATTGTATATGTATGCCATATCTTGTTTATCCGTTCATCTGTTGGTGGGCACTTGGGTTGCTTCTGCATCTTGGCTATTGCGAGTAATGCTGTGATGAACATAGGGGTGCATAAATCTCTTTCCCATTGTTGATTTCATCTTCTTTGGATAAATATCAGTAGTGAGATATCTGGATCATACGGTATTTCTGTTTTTAATTTGTTGAGAAATCTCCATACTGTTTTCCATGGTGACTGCACCAGTTTGCATTCCCACCAGCAGTGTATGAGGGTTCCCTTTCCTTCATATCCTCTCCAACATTTGTTATTTCTTGTCTTGTTAATTATAGACATTCTGACTGGTGTAAATGTGATAGCTTATTGTAGTTTTTTTTTTAAAGATTTTATTTTTCCTTTTTCTCCCCAAAGCCCCCTGGTACATAGTTGTATATTTTTAGTTGTGGGTCCCTCTAGTTGTGGCATGTGGGATGTCCCCTCAGCATGGCCTGATGAGTGGTGCCATGTCCGTGCCCAGAATCCAAACCGGTGAAACCCTGGGCCGCCAAAGCGGAGCACGCAAATTTAACCACTCAGCCACGGGGCCGGCCCCTCATTGTAGTTTTGATTTGGATTTCCCTGATGATTCGTGATGTTGAACATCTTTTCATGTGCCTGTTGGTCATCTGTATGCCTTCTTTGAAAAAATGTCTGTTCGTATCCTCTGCCCATTTTTTGATCAGGTTTGCTTTTTTGTTGTTGAATTGTAAGAGTTCTTTATAGATTTTTTAAATTAACCCTTTGTTGGATATGTGATTTGCAAATATTTTCTCCCAGTTGGTGGATTGTCTTTTCATTTTGTTGATGGTTTCCTTTGCTATGAAGAAGCTTTTTACTTTGATGTAGTCCTATTTGTGTATTTTTTCTTTTGTTTCCCTTGCCTGAGTGGACATGGTATTCAAAAAGAAACTGTTAAGACCACTGTCAAAGAATATATTGCCTATATGTTCTCCTAGGAGTTTTATGGTTTCAGGTCTTTCATTGAAGTCTTTAATCCATTTTGAGTTTATTTTTGTGCATGGTGTAAGATAATGTTCTACTTTCATTCTTTTGCACATGGCTTTCCAGTTCTCCCAACACCATTTATTGAAGAAAGCTTCCTTTCTCTATTGTATGTTCTTGGCTCGTTTGTTAAAAATTAGCAGTCCATAGATGTATGGTTTTATTTCTGTTCCATTGATCTGTATGCCTGTTTTTGTATCAGTATCATGCTGTTTTGATTACTATGGCTTTGTAGTATATTTTGAAATTAGAGATTTTGATGCCTCCAGCTTTGTTCTTTTTTCTCAAGATTGCTTTGGCTATAATCAGATTTTTAAAGCTCTATTTTTCTTTACATCTTACTACAGTTTTTAGGATGGAGGCAAAATACTCTCAATGATATGTGTCTTCTTTATTTAAAAAACAATGCTGTGGTGATATTTAACTTTGTTTTATGGTTCAGTAAATTCTTATTTATTTGTCATGGTTAAAACTGGAGATCTTCTCCTTAGTTGAGAATTATCTTATACACCATGCGTTTTCAAAGAATGTGGATGTTATGAAACACACATAACGCTAAAGTTACACATTTAAATTTTTTGATAGATTTAAATAATATCCAAGTCCTTCCACTCATCAGGGTCATAATCTTGAATATTAACCCAAATCATTCTAGTGAAACTGGGGAAGTGCTACTTATTAGAGGATTTTGGTAGACTGCTGTGTAAATGAACTTTACTGATATTTTGAAAATATCAGCTTTTGCAGATTTGAAAAATAAAAAATTGAAAGTTAATTAGAGGGATTTTTTTAAAAGAACTGTCACAGGGGACCCAATTTTATTAAAAGATTGTGTAATTTGTTTAATCAGATATTTTAAGACGAAGGCAAACACAAGAAAAGGGAAAATGTAGGTATATGTAATTGATTAGAAAAACATAGCCAAATAGTGTTTTCTTGATTGTCGTCATGTCTAGAATTAGGCAACAGTTAAATGAGTAGAGTGGGCCTTCGGTGGAAATTGAGGGTAGGAGGGAACCTTCTGGAAAAAGTAGCAGAGTGTGCCACAGAACTGTAGTAGAAACATGACAGGAGAAATCAACTTTCCTGGGGTTTTTTGATTCTGATAGCCAACTATATTTATATATAGTTTCTGAAATTTTAGCTTTCATTAACGTTATTTATTGTGCTTAAAACAAATTGGTTATTTTAAGCTATTTATAATTGATATTTTATGTAATAGGAAGCACCCCTAATCATATTCAGAGTTATGTTCAGGAATTAAACTTTTTTATGTTTACATAGGCAATTTTCTTTGTTAATAAACCTAAGTTTTTTTTATACACAAGGAAAAAATCTTTCTCATACATCTCAAGTTCCTGTCTTCATTTTAAAAAATTGTCTTCATAGCTTGTTGGAAATCAAATTAGAATTTTTTTATTATGTGGCAACACATCAGTAAAAGTCCACTTTGCCTCTAAAAGTCATCTAGCGTTTTACCTACCTTTGTAAAGTTTGCTTTTTTTCAGTTATAAAATAGAGTTTTAGTTGAATATTTGTGAAATCATTCTATCAACAGTATCTAGATTTTTTTTTGAGGAAGATTCACCCTGAGCTCACATCTGTTGCCAGGCTTCCTTTATTTTGTATGTGGGTCACCACCACAGCATGGCTGCGACAAGTGATGTAGGTCTGTGCCCGGGAACTGAACCCAGGCTGCTGAACCGGAGCGAGCCAAACTTAACCACTACACCACGGGGCAGGCCCCTGTATCTATATTTTTAACTCTCATTTGTCATAACTTTTTCATACTTTTTCTGTCTTGGGTCATTTAAGTGCATCATCATGTTTCTAGAATATTAAGTATTCTGACAAATATTCCAAGAATATGTTATACCAATAATTTGATAACGGTATGAAGGCTTTTTAGTTTCTCTTACTGACTGCTCTTTCTTGGGTGTTCTTAGGCTGACTCAGCCTGAGTGTGTGTGTACCATTCAAGCAGGACGTGCGTGTTAAAAGTTGCCAGTGATTATCCTTGTGTTATGCATTGTAAGTCCCTCGTAAAAAACCTTGTTTTCACAAAACCCCTTTGCTCTGACTAATGGTGCTCGGAAATGGAATAGCATATGTTTCCCACCAGAGGGAGTCTTGCCTATGATTCTAAACTTTGTTTTTTTAATACTTCAAGAGGGCGAGCACAGTTTTCCTTCCCTGTTTTAAAAGATAGGAGTTACTGTTTCCGTCATTGTTTTGAGAGCAAACAACTAGTGTGTCGCAGCGAGTCTCAGTATTCATCCGTGCAGGCCTCTTCTCTGACAGTTGTTTTCCATCCTTAGTTGAATCTGGATTGTAAAGGTAAACTAGTGAAAGGAAGAATGATTTTCCTTTTTTTGGTAACTTTATGGCATCTCATTTTTTCTTTTCTTGACAACCCTGATAGATGCTGGATTGGAAGGGCAGCCCTGGTGATGGGAGGGGAGGGTCTCCCGCTGAGGCCTGCCTTGCTGTTTGCCTTCTCTGGCTCACTTTCCTAGTAAAAGTGTTCCTATTTCTAGTCTTCATTTTACTTACAATTTTCTTTTGAATTTTTCTCATTTGTTATTAGATAATCAGGTGAGTTTTAAGTATCAGGATTAGAATTTGTTGCAAATTGTTAATGAAAGGTTTGCAAAAGTTGCACTTGAGTTTTTATCTGTTTTTAGCGCTGTCTTAAAAGAACCGTAACATAACATATCACAACTATAGCATAATATAGTTTTTAAAAATGTGAGTTTTTGAAGATGACTTCAGAAGCTGAGGGGGAGGATCACTTTGAGAGTAGGCAGTATCCAATAAAGAAGAACGGGCAACGTGGTGTGTCAGACAAAAGCTTGAAGTTTCCTAATTCTGCTCTCAGGTGTACTTTGCCTGCCTAATAAATGAAAAGCATCCTCTTGCCTTTCTTTTAGGCTGTTTTCCAAGCAAGAAGTATTTTTGTTGGTAAATTAAGCAAGTGGAATCGTACATTGGAGTCCTAAATCCTTATATTTAATAATAGTGTACTTAATAATATGTTGTCAATACTTAGTATTGTCTTCTTGATGTTTTAACTTATTCTTGCAAGTTTTCATATGTGGAAAACATGTTAAAGGGGAAAATTATCTTAATTATAATTGTGGAGTTTTTTTTTTTATCTTTTATTTTTAGGTGCAGTTTTCTTGGTTATTTTTTGCAGGCGCTATCCCTGTATTTTTTTCATTTTTTATTGCAACTCTCCTATGCCATTATAATAATTGGGATCCTGTGATGGTGGGAATCAGAAGAGTTTTTGCCTTTATATGCAGAAAACATCGAATTCAGAGGTAGGTCTAGTTCCAATATAAATTTTTAAAAAATAGTGTTTACTATGGGGCTGGCCCCGTGGCCGAGTGGTTAAGTCCGCGTGCTCCGCTGCAGGCGGCCCAGTGTTTCGTTGGTTCGAATCCTGGGCGTGGACATGGCACTGCTTATCAAACCACGCTGAGGCAGCGTCCCACATGGCACAACTAGAAGGACCCACAACGAAGAATGTACAACTATGTACTGGGGGGCTTTGGGGAGAAAAAGGAAAAAAAATAATATCTTTAAAAAAAAACAATAGTGTTTACTAAATAAACTGGGAATCATGTTATGTTGGCCTATCTTTTAGGGATTTTGTGAAGAATTATTGAAACATTATATTTATCTGTGTACCATGCCCAATAAAATTAAAATAATTTGTTTAGATCCTTTGGATGATCAGGTAGCTTCTTCACAACTACTTTTTTTTAAAAAATGTTTTGATTCACAGGTAAAACCAAAGTGCTTACTATTATGCTATAATGAATTTAAATGTAGAAAACTTTTACTGGTTTGAACAAAATTCGTAATAAAATATAACAACATTGCCTCAAATTTTCTTTTTCACTTTATTTTTAAGAGAGAGCTTTTTTTTTTTTTGTGAGGAAGATTGTCTCTGAGCTAACATCTCTGGCAATCTTCCTCTATTTTGTATGTGAGACACCACCCCAGCGTGGCTCACAAGCAGTGTGTAGGTCCACATCCAGGATCTGAACTTGTGAACCCCAGGCTCCCGAAGTGGAGTGCATGAACTTAACCACTACGTCACCAGACTGGCCCCAAGAGAAAGCTTTTTACATTCTTCTATAAAAAGAACTTGGGACAAGTTGTTGGGAAATCTTGTTCTTGTCTTAGTTCCGACCTCACAGCTTCAGCCAGTGGAGTACATAATTTTTAAGAATTCCCTTCAACTCTAAAGCTTTCCTTAACTTTAGCCTTTTTTTTTAAGGGTTCCAGAAGACAGCGAACAGTGTGAGAGTCTCATTCCTATGCACGGTGTTTCTCAGGAGGATGGAGCTAGTTAGCTGTTGTCTGTGGTCCAGGTTTGTATGTTAGCTGGCATTAGTGTTGAATAAGGTTCTTATTCTTGTGTTACTTAAATACAGAGTTGATGATTTTCCATAATTAGTTGTTTGAGAGGCAGTACAGCCTAAAGGCTAAGGTAGTCAAACTGCATGGGATCCAATTCCAGCTTCTCTATGTACTAGCTGTGTGACCTTATGCAAGGTTCTTAACCTCTCTGTCCCTCAGTTTTCTTATTTGTGAAATGAGGTTACAATAGAACCTCCCTTGTAAGGTTGTTAGAGTTATTAAATACTTGGTAAGTTTATGTCCAGTAGTGCCTGACTCAAATGAAATGATCCCAAGTTTTAAGTGTTACTTTTATTCGTGCTGAGGGTCATTATTTTATTTAATGATATACTTTAGAAAAAACATTTTTTCTCTGAGTATAAAAGTAAGAGAAAAAAATGTAATACTTTGCTGTATGTCCAGTCTTTTCTCTATGTGTGTGTGTTTTCCATAATTGGCACAATGTATGTACTCATTCTCAGACTGCTTTTTCACCTAACAGTGTTTCAAGAACATTTCCCCATTCTTTTTTTAATTTTAGGAAATATTATCTTTTATATTTCTTACATGACAGAAAGAGTATATCATATTTTGTTTCACTGAATGAATGCTTGAAGTAACACCCAACATATACCTTCAGTGGGCACAGAAATGATTATGTATTTATTTAGAATGAGAGATCACAATAAATTATTGGAATTCTGGAGATGGAGGTCCCTTTCTTCAGAGATAACTTTCCGCAGTTTCTATTGAAATGTTCCCTGGTGGTGGCTGGGCTTCCCCTCTTCACCTGGAGCCCTGTCACTTCCTTGCACTCACATTGGCCTTGAAGCGTATGTTTCATTATCTTCGTGGTAAATTCACCTCTGACTTCATGTACAAAGCAGCCAGCTGTCTTCTGCCGTGCACCCCCCTGCTGCTGTCATTCTCTCCCTGTCCTCAGGGAATCACTTCAAACTCACAGTTGATTCTTCTGATGGTTTCCTTCCTGTCTACGTGCCATGCTTGATGTCTCAGTTTTAGGCATCTTCAGTTGATTCCCCTCTATGGTAGATGAGGACAGATTTCCTTGAAGTCCCCCCATCTCTGTTCCCACCCCACTTGTCTGCCTTCCAGCCCTATATCATTCCTACCTCCTCAGCATCCCAGGGTAGTTATGGCATAATTTTGGATGGAGCTGTAATCGTTATGACTGTAAACATTGCTTTTGCCTGAGCCATGTAGGATTGGTTGTTCCTGGCATTTCCCCAGTCTAGAGACCCTCTGTTACCACCCCTTGTAGAGAATTAACCTCAGATCTTCTGAGATGAAGAAGAGGCACTTGGCTAGCTCTGAAAAGTAAAGGGAAGGCATCTGAGTGTCTGACTGCTTTTTCTATGAACTGTGTACCAATCTTGCTGCTTTTAGTTGTTTCTTCACCCTGCTTACCGAGGTATCTAGTTGTTCTTCCCCGTTGCTAGCTAAGAGTTAGCTGCCATTTGCTTGTCTCCCCTCTTTTCTTTGTCCATGTGGTTTAGTCCTGTAAAAAAACAATCCCTTTATTGTCTTTTTACTAAGGAGTTGGGGACAGAGTGGAACTAAATATGTGTTTATTTTCCATCTTTAAATTAAAAAAAATACCCCTAGTTAGTCTTTAAAGTTTTTAATGCTATAGTTTATGCATTTTCCCTCTCTGGCATGCTGTACATTATTTCCATACTCACACCCTACCCCCACGCAGGCAAGGTTTCAGTATTTTCAGAAGTGAGAGCTGGATAAAGGGGAGCTAGTGAAGACTAAAGAAGGTGGACTGCAGTAAAGTACAGGGGGCCAGGCTGGGTAGGAGTCCTCGTCTCAGCAGGGGTAATGGTGGAGTACACCGTGAATAGCACTGTTCTTGCGTGACCTGTGGGTAGTAGTGGATGTCAGCTGTTGACATTGCTCTAGAACTTACTTTCCTGAGTTCTTAGGACTCACCTCAGGTTTGAGTATCCAGTTAGGAAGTATTTGTTACTGTGTTTGATATATGTTTCAGTGTTAAGATAATTTTCTTCTTATAATACAAACTGTAGAAAATTAAAGCTATCACAATTGTAATCGAATGATGACTTTTCTGTTTGTTTTATTTTTAGCTTGATAATGGAACATTCTACAGCGAAGAGACAATCTCTGGCAAGTTTTTGTAGAAAAAAGTGTTTCAGTGCCTAGTCTGAAAAATAACAGTTTCAGTTCTTTGGAACTCTAAAATATATTTTCCTGATACTGTTTTCTTCATTTTCATGATGAAGTACTTTGCTGTGTAGCTGTGTGCATATCTCCACAGTTATAGGAGGCTCCAGTCCACCTGAAGGACCAACCTGCCTTACACATCTCAAGGAATTCAGCTGATAAAATAATTTGAACTAATCAAGGAATAAAATCTTAGTGTTCTGGAGACTTTATTTTCACATATTATTTGTTAAATGCTGAACTATATTATGAAAATGTTTCCCAGAAATCATTTAAGTATATAGATCAGTATTTCTTATAGTTAAAAAGCTAAAATAAGCTACCTATAATAGGTACGGATTATGATTTTGAGTTTTGTAAAACATTGCAAATTAACACAAAAAATGTTTAATTTATGCAACAAGTATGTTCATACAAATTTGGTGGGACTTTAAAAAGAATATTTGAGAAAATATCTGGTTCACTTACACTACATATACTGTATTATCCTTTCATAGCATTAGGTGCCTTGTATTTTAAATCTGTGACAAACCATGACAGATTTTTAAAGAGAAAGTATTATTGTAAAATGAAGAATTAAGTATTTCTAAAGCCTGTATTGCTGTAAATTTAGTTGATAAAATTCTGCTTAATTTAGAGTTTTGAAGAAATGTTCTCTCTTCAGTTATGACATTTTCATAATGGGATGATTTAAATTTGAAGTGATAAAGAGTATTATTAAAATAAAATGTTTATATATATGTATTTGTGTATTACAGATCTATCAGTTGGTTTCTGATTTTTTTCCACATGTAAATGTGCCAAATTACTCTAGAAGTGGGTACCACTTCTCTAAATAATTCTAGTTTTCACAAGTAAATTTTTAATGGTTAAAATGCCAAAGAAGGAAGGCAAGAAGAAATTGTACTTTAAAAATTACGTTTGAGTTCTTTTCTCTGCCAAGCTTAAATTAAATATAAAGTACCCCTAATTGCAAATCTTAAACTTAGGTCTTATATATACTTATTGTGCAGTTGCTCCTGGACTCTACTCACTGTAGACATTGGTGGATGGACAGGTCGCAGGGTTCATCCAGGCTTTTGATTAATCTAGAACCCACTTCTTTTTCAAGTCTTTTGAGAATAGTTCATTTCTCTTCAAAATTTCTTAGCAAATCTGATTTTTTTAAAATTCTCTTTGCAGTGTTAGCTTCAGTTTGTCTTATTTACCTTTTTTAAATTGCTTTGGTGTTATCATGAGTCTAAAATGAAGTTTAGCCATCTTTCTGCCTGTCCTGAGACCTTTTATATTATATTAATTTAAAAGATTATTTGTTTATGATATTAAATTAGAAAAAACAGGCAGCTGCTCTCCTATTTGGTGCCACCAGTAATTCTTGTTAAGCTAAAAATAATACTGATTTTGTTAGCTTGACACAGGGTAAAGGCGTGTAAAGAAAGTGAACTTCTAAGGATTATTCTCTTCAAAAGAACTTAGCCAAGTAACGTTTCAGTTACTCAAAGACTAATTTTGATTGAAGTTTCTTATTGAGACACCTCTACTTTTTGTTTTTGCCCTTTTTTCAGTTCACCAATACTTCTCAGCAATTTGTAGGATGAAATAGTTAAAACAGTGGAGAAGAAATTCACATTTTGAATTATTCCGTAAATATGGTAGGGAAAGAGGTTGAACTTAGAATGTTTTGGTTGTTCATGTGCTCTGTGTTCGCAGGTCACACAGGATCCTGTGTCATCACTGAGGGTTCTGGAAGCAGTAAGCCTTAGTTAACGTGCTGGGGAGATCTTGAGGAGGTCTTCTTCCACTAGGCTGCTATATTTTTGTTTTTCAAAGAACAGCCTCTTCAGAGGAAGTGCCGTTAAATTGGTTACCTGAAGCCTGAATCACTGCAGCTTTGCTCGCCCCCGCCTCTTGTCTTATCCGAATGGTTTTCGTGTTTGAATACTGTAGCCATGGCAAGTGAGCAGTTGAAGACTTCCTTTCTGTGCCTTTGTAGTTAAGAGTTCATCTTCTCTAGAAATAAAGTTGCGGTGGATTGCTTCCTTTTGTTATTACCCAGAACTCTCAGTATCAAGGCCCTGGGATCAGGGCAGGCACATTGCAGGCCTTTGGAAATGTTGGGAAGAGATTATGTTCAAGTAACTGCTAATGACCTTGGTCCCTGTTAGAACGGTGTTGGCTCATGATTATATGTTTCTGAATCTAAAGTCACAAATAGGAATTTCTAATACCTTGTTTCAGTCGTCATCTTTTCTTCCCATACATAATTTAAATCCCATTATTGTATAATGTTTCAAATTATGACCTTGATTGAAGGAAGTCTGCTATTTTGTTGAAAAGACTTTCTGTTAGATGAACATCAGAATCTCTACTAAAACAATACTGAAAAATGAGGCAGCCTTAAAAGTGCATAGGTGAATGCTTTTGGGGGCTTAGAAAAGTCATTAGGTATATTTAATGCACCTATGCTTACTCCTTTAAATAAATTCTGATTTTTAAAAAAATTGATTTATTGGCTTCTGTCAGCCTGATTTAATTAATTCCTTAGATTGAACTGATCTTCCCCCTGGCAGCTGACGAACAAAGTTTATTGTTTTGAAGTGAGCTCGCAAGGTTAAATGTGAGTGTTCTCAAAGGTATACGGCCTTGTTTCAGGAAGAATGCTAATGCCCATTTTACACTCAGTCATGCAGAGCCAGTTTGGGGGTGCAAGGCGGGGCTTCTCTGGAAGCTGAGGTTTTTCGTAAGGCACTATGGTAAGGTCTGTAGCTCTAAGCCTCAGTGAGCTGGTTGAAGAAGCAGAATATCTTTAAAGAAGGATAAAATACGAATTAATTAGAGTGTATTTTTTCCAGAATCATATTAGCAAATAAAGGAAATGTTATTTTTATTTTAAGCAATTGTAATTGTTATAATCCTGCTATGTTTGTCCCTACTTTCCTTTTGAAGTATTCTTTGTTACTAAATATTTTAGGAAGAATTCACAGAAATAAGAAATAAGAGAAAGAAGAATATTATCTGTGACATCTTCAGATTTAACTTAGCTAACATATTGTATATTGATTTGAAGTTAGGGTTATATTTTAGTATGTCTGTCATTTACCAAAAATTCCATGTAGATAAGTTGAGGTACAATTACATAGACTTGCAATGTTGAGACCACCACATTTCCTTTTGTTGTAGTATCAGCCTCATCCGTCCATACAAAAATTAATAATACCGTGTTTCATAGTTTGCACACTGTATGTACACAGGAAACTTCCCTTTAAATCGTAAGAGCCTTTAATAAGCTGGGGACAGAGGGGAGTACATTATAAATTAGAAGCAAATAATGACTTTTGGGAATTTACTGTTATATTAACGTGATGCTTTATTGTTTTGCCATCAGGCAGGAGCATTGCATGATAATTGAGATCTTTATTTTAACTTTAACTCTTACTAGATTATCTTATTTTCATTCTGAGTTTTTGGTTCGCTAAAAAAAATTGTGGTTTATATACCTTAACAACTAAGCACCATTTTAATGTCATTGCATTTTAAAAAACAAGTCTTTTCTATAGAATTTCCTATATGCAGTATGCATTAACTATTAGAATGTCAAATAACAAAGTCACTGACATCTATTTAAGGAAAAATTACATAGGAAAAGTGATTAGTACTCTCTGATTAGGCTGAAGTGCTGAAATGCTAATGTGAAATGGCAAAATCTGCAATGAGAACATTTTGAATTTTTGGTAATGTTAATGTGATTTTCTTTTTGAGTTGGGCATTTGGGATGGAGAAGTACTCAGATGAAGACATTTCCTTCATGATATTTTAATGTTGGGGAAAAAAACCTTCAAAATCGGAACTTTTAACAAGGCTCTTCATGAAAATGTTTTTAATTTAATTTTAGATGTGATTTCTTTCTTAAGAGCTTCTTTTATTAACTTTAACTTAGATCCTTGTATGCTGAGCATTCAGTATTTCTCTACTTGGTTGTTTACCTACCTAGTTTTAACTGTGGCAAGTCATAGAGAATCAGTCGCACGAGAGGATCCAGTAATTTTAGTGGGTCCTTGCAAGGCAGGCAGAAGATTTCTGTCCCAAGAGTCTTATTTTTGACATGTGGTGAAAACAGTTCTTTAGAATCTTAGTACCTGTATTCGCTTATTTGGAATAGCTTTCACATGTTTTTTCTTATGAAAAAATCCACTGTCAGTCAGTAACATCCAAAGTGAAATTTTGTTGAAGGCTATCCTTATCTTAATTATTCTGGTATAAAGTATAATATACTAAGTTCCTTTGGCTTGTGTAGTAGCTGAGTGTAAAGTTATATATATTTCAATATGCTTCAAGTAAAGTTTCAGAGAGACAGCATGCTAAGCAGTGGTGGTTCTCAACCTTGAGTGAGCGTCAGCACCTGCTGGAGGGCTTGTGGGGCCAGCCCGGCTCTGATTGAGTGGTTCTGATTGAGTGGGTCTGCAGGAATGCCCAGCAATTTGCGTTTCTAGCAAGTTTCCAGGCAGTGGTGCTGCTGCTGGTCCGAGACCACACTTTGTGAATCTTTACCCTGAGGAAAGAGCACTAACTTTGAAGTTCGATTCCCCCCATTAGCGGGTTTCTGAGGGGGGAATTATTTAATGCAGGTAGGCCTACATTTCCTTGGCTGTGAAATGGAGTTAATGCTACCTCCCTGGGACTGAGGAATGAAATAGTGAAGTTGGACATGCCCAGCCCCGCGTGCCTGAGTGCTTGGTAAATGCTGATTCCCTCTGTCAGTCCTCCCCTCACTCTTCTCAAATGGAAAGTGACGAGCTAAATCCAGTGTCTTCTGCGTTCCTCTCTGATTCTGTGACTCTCAAAGTTCTCCAGTTCAAGAGACAATGCCCGGCCCCGTGTGTGTGCTGGGTGCTTTATAGGGTGAGTAGTAATAACAGTGATACTACCTAGACCATGGTTTTGGTTTTGGTTTTGCTGTGGTTAGGGCTTAGCATCTAAACTCTTTAATACGTCTTCAGTCAGGTTTATAAAGCAGCGTTGAAGAAGTTACATTCCAGCACAGTTTGAATCCATGCCTGGTTTATGGGGGCTGAGGGTATCAGATAAATGGGCTGCTGTTTTCTGTGACTGACCTCAAAACTGTCTCCACTGCATCGCCTCCTAAAATGCGTGTTCAAAATAAGTCGTTTTCATTACTTCCTTGATTTTCAGACAGCATTAAACGAGCTCCAAAACAAATCCAAGCTAAAAGTGTGAGCATGATTTAACATAGCAGCTAATTATTCAGTGTTTTATTTAAAAGTAGTCACTAGGGTATTCACTGTTGTAAATTTATAATCTTAAAAGTTGACCAGGCTGAAAGTATGAGGCTAAAATACTATCAGATTTTCTCATCCTTTAATTCCATCTTATGAAAGAAAATAACCGCAAGTAGGGGCCTTTTGTCTTCTCCTCACCATCTAGATTTGCTCTATGGTAAATATGGGGAAGAGTACAGTCAGTAAAAAGCGTATGTAACTAATTGGCTGGGTTTGGAGACATGTATGGAACTTGATCAAACTATCTGCATCCATCCAGGGTGCTCTCATTACACTGCTGACTGCTGGGTGCCAGCAGGAGGAGCCGGGGGCGTGCCCGGGAGGGCTTTCCTCACACGCTGGATACTGTAACTGCATTTGAAATAGCTATTTTTAAAAACCTGAACAGAAGGAAACTAGAAAGAATGAAGGCAAGACATTGAAAATGCATGAAATATCTGATAATGGCAAAAAAAAAAATCAACTAAATGCCAGGATACAATGTCGGGTGAAGTGCAACTAGTGTGATCTAAAGTGGATCCTAATACTCAAATTCCTCTTAGGGGTTAGGCAGCAATTCCTGTATGGGGCCAGCTAGTTATATTGAGTTTTCATCTATAGTCATCCTGCTAAGTCCTTGTGAAGGTTTGTTTTGCATCCAAGATATTTCCTATACTAAAATTTTATAGTATAATCTTAATCCTCTGGCTAGTGAATTGAAGCTGAAGTCATCAAGTGTCGGCACACTGTTATTTGTATTTTTACATAAGGCAATTCTGCGTCATTCTGACCAAGATGCAACATTTTAATTTTATCTGATAGGTGTGTATTGAGTAATCAGTAGCTATGTGCAAATACTCCCAGGGAAGTAGTAGTTAGTATAGAAATTATTTTATATGAAAGTCAGCTCAATTACCAGACCCAGGAGGCCAGAGGTAATGAAAGAGTACTTTAGAAAGATGAAATGTTTATGATAAATTAAGGAAACAGTCTTTTAGATACATTTTCCTTGGTGTGGATAATTTAATGCAGATTTTTACCTCGAATTTGTTATTAAACTTGATAATTTTATCCCTCCATCTATTTAATAAAATGAATATTTTCACAACCTGTGTATTTAAAATTTAAAAATAATTGTAAAATTCTAATTAGTACTTAATGTTACTAATTCTGTTATAATTTAGGGCCAAAACTATGCCAGTTTTGGAGGCAATTTGAAACATTGCTTATTTTTATACTATATAATTTGGGAAAAATTATTTTATGGACAATGAGTAACCTAATGTAAAATATGTCTGATTTATATTAATACATTATTTGTGTAAAATCATTTGTATATTCTACTTATGTATTTTCTATTTCAGTAAAAATACATAAAAAATGCAGATCTATCCTTGTGCAAACAAGTATTTGATTTCTAAAGTTTCCTTTTATTAAAACATTTCCACTCATTGATTCTTTCATGCCTAGATTGCTAAGATGTAGCTCAGGCATTTGATAAAGTAGATCTTCCGCTGAACAACACGGTTCAGCTTTGAGAGACCGAACATTAAGCACAGTGAGTTGCAGCTTATGCATGTTAAGGTCTAAAGCCAACATAAAAGGTGAAATTTTCAAATAATCCACTTTTGGTAAGGTTCCACGTAGGAGACTGCATTCCATCTCATAATGAGGCCTTTCCAGTGAGTTTTTTCTCCAGAGTTGGAACATCTAACAATATATTTACTGAGTATTACAGCAGTCAGAGTTCCACCAAGAAAACAAAAACTACTTGAGTATTTTAAACAGAAAATTTAAAGCAGAATTTATTGGTCAGGTATTAGAAGAGCTGAGAGGACAAGCAAAAGGCTGAGGTAGCTCTGAAATTAGCAACAGCAGGAGGCCAATGCTAAACCTGGGCTGGCGGTGCAAAGGGAGGAAGTGGGGCAAAGCTGAAGGCCGGGGTCATGCAGTTGAGACCAAACCACACAGAGAAGAGGAGGAGCCTTAACAGTTGTTACAGCTGGAGGTGAAGAAGGCAAAGAAATACTGTGGCTTTTCTTCTTTCTGCGATTGACTCCTACTGGCAGGACCAGACTGGAAGCCAGCGGCCACAGGAACTTGGGAAATGTAGCCCTTGGTTGTCAATTCCTCCGAGGCAGAGAGGAAAGGTCCAGCAGGCTCGGAATTGGCACAAGCAATTCCTCCGAGGCAGAGAGGAAAGGTCCAGCAGGCTTGGAATTGGCACAAGCACTAAGTAGCTGGCTTGCATTTGGAGGCCAGATTGTATGTAAAAGACGTGTCTTTAAACAACAGAATCACAGCACGTGACGATACCACAGTACAGGAAATAGTCTGAAACCAAGATTGGTTTTGTCCATTTCAAGTCCACTCCAGGAAGAGGAGTTGGGGGAAATGCCTGTCCTGGAGTCCTGGTTCTCATTCCCATCCCTCCTCCTCTACTTACTTCCCACTGCCCTCCTTTTTCTTTTCCTCCTCCTGTCAAACTGGGCTAAAGGGAAGTGTGAGCAGCAGTATTGCTTCTCTAAAACCAAACATAAGAGAACAGGAAAAATATTTTTTAGTGATAAAGAGGAAAATCACTAAAGCGTTCAGGATAGTGTATTCATGGAAGTGTTGGGAAAGAAGAAGTAAGAACAATAACTTCTTAAAAGACATAATTCTTAGGCTGTCTACACTACTTTTCTTTTTGCTCTTCTGAATGACTTCCACTGCCCTGTCTTCAAATTCACTGATTCTTTCTTCCAGTTGATGTAGTCTGATGTTGAACCCCTCTTTAGTTCTTCAGTGCAATTGTTTTATTTTTCAGCTCTATGATTTCTGTTTAGTACTTTTTAATATTTTCTTTTTGTTGAAATTCTCATTTTATTCTTGCATTTCTCTCCCAACCTTGGTAAACAACTTTATGACAATGATTTTGAGATCACTGTGAGGTAAATCACTTACCATTATTTCATTAAGGTCAGTTTCTGGATATTTATCTAGATCTTTTGTTTGGAACATATTCCCCTATTTCTTTACTTTCCTTGTCTCTGTTCATCTCTGTGGATTAGAGAAAACAACCACCTCTCCTGGTCTTGGCAGACTCGTCTTATGTAGGGGATGAACCTCAGCTATCAGCCTAGCCTGAGCTCCTTGTTGCCTCCCAAACCTTTGTGATTGTCCAAGCCATCATCTTTTTTCTTAGTGGCAGCCAGTAGATTAGGGTATGCCCTGACCTGGCATTGTCCCAAAGGCATGGGAAATGCCCACGTGCCCATTCAGGCTCCAGAGAACTACTAATCATCTGCCCCGTGAGCTCCCTGATGCAGGCTAATTGGAAACCTGACCTTCCAGCAGCAGCTGGGAAAGTCAAGATGTTAGATATGTTGTCTAGCCCCTATCAGGGAGAAACTGGGAGCTGGGTGTTTTTGCTTACTCATTCTGTGCTGAGCCAGAGGGAAAAGTCACTGGGAGTGCTTGTGCACCCATATAGAACCATTTGTTTGTTTTGTGTGGTCCTGAGGGGCTGGTGAATGCTGAGCCCCGTCAGCTCCCAGAGCTAGTTGATTTGAGAGCGAGTCCCTTGGGTGGCAGCCATAATAGTTTGGGTGCCAGATGTGTGGACAAGCTCCTTTCAGGGAGAAGCTGGAGACTTGGTTTTATTGTTTGAGTGAGCCAGAGGGAGAATGAGGGGCAAGTGCCCGCTGACTTTTGGGCTTGTTAGCACTCGGATGCAGACTGAGCAGATGCCGGACCCTCGGGCAGCAGCTGGGATAGGATGCGGCCAAATCCCTTTCAGGGAGAAACTGAGACATGGGCAATTTGCATGCTCCGTCGCTGCTGAGACTGGAGATGTGGCTGCGGGCAGTGCTGCATGTCTGTTTAAAAGCTGCTGCTTTGTTTTATGTGGTCCTGTGGGACTCTGAATGCTGAGCCCTATTGGCTATCAGAGGTAGGTGATTTGTGGGCCTGTCCCTCGTGTAGCAGCCCTAAAAGTTAGGGCACTAGATGTGAGGTCCAAACCTTTGCTCTTCAGGGAGAAGCTGGAAGTTGAGTTTCCCTCCTGACGGTGAAGTGCTCTGCCAGGGTGGGGTTTATGGCAAGAGTGTTTCAGCCCTTCCTACCCATTTTGATGTAGGTATTTTCTCAGTTGCCTGATGTGTAGGGTGTGTTGAGTGTAGGAGTCGCTCAGCTACTTTCAGGATTTCTCTCAGAGGGAAGTGATCTGTGTGTAGCTGTATATTTGGCACCTCCATGGGAGGAGGGGAAGTCGGGAGCCTCCTCTCGCCCCGTCTTGGTGATGCCCTGTATGTGAGGTTCTCATGGGGCAAATAGCTCCTCCTTTGGGCTGCGCACACCTTTCTCTTATCTGAGCACCTCTATTTGAATCTTGCTGAACATCACAAATGTTTAATTTTAAAATGGCATTGAGGAGAAACACCTAGTATCACATCTAGCCACGTTGACCCGAATCACGTGCTAATGGAATCTGAGATATACAACAGGTACTGCTTTCATAAAGATTAAAGAAGAAGCCTTAACAAGTAAGTCCCTGTACTTTCAAACAGAAAATAGCAGGTAACCATGCTTTTGTTAAATGACCAACCACTGCACCATCTCTATGTGTCTTGCATTATTCCAGGATCACCTGAGACCTAATCAAGATGAGGAGTCCTAAAAAAATTAATATGACTTTGGTGGGTGCATTTTAAAATGACTTTAATGAGGGATCAGTTTTCATTTCCTGGGCCAGAAAACATTTCTGGTATATTTCTGAAAAGAATGCTAATAGTTAGGTCTGTATAGGGAATGATAAATTACATGAGCATAGGCAAAGAGCCTTATGAGGAATGCACTCAGTGAACAGTGTGGAGAATGTGATCAGGTACTTTAAAAAAACAGCAATTATGAAAGTTCCATAAATGTAATGGAGAGAAAAAGAAGACTGACCTTGACCAATAGTATCAGTCTGGGCTGCACTAAACCTGATATGAAAAAGTCCCGGAAGTTCAATTAGGTGCAATGAAACATTCAGTAATCAAAATAAGGGCATAACTATGAGATGGTTTCTTTTGGGTGCTTTTAATTCAGAACTATTACCCCTACTTTCTCGGATAGTGTTGAGAAACCACTCAGTCTTGGATGCACCTGTGTGAATCTGAATTTCCAATTCAGATAATTTTTCTTTTGACCTTTATTTTAGATGGATTATTTAAAACCATAACCATGCATGAAACTGTAAAACTGCGTGAAACTATTTCTCAATTCAGCTCCTGCTGAATACTAGTGTCTCACAAGATTAACTTCATGGGTGTTCCCAAAATTAAGCAAAACAAAATAAAAAACAAAACAAAAACGAAAGTTGGTTCCATGGTCGAATAAATTGAGAAACATGTTCCCGTTTTGCTGCAGGATCATGTGAAATCTTTAATATCCAATGTAAACAATGATTCCCTAAAGGGAATGAGGTCCAATTTGCAGTTTTCTTTAAACTTATTTATTGCTGATCCCCCCATTAGCCCTTGCTGTTTTGCTGCACATCTATCCATATATGCAGAGATGCTTCTGTTCCAGAAGATATTTAGAAAATGCTGATACCAAAGATGGCAAATGGCTGACAAAAGGTCAGGAATATTTACGTACTTTTGTGTCGTTTTGAGTTTTTGGTAGAAGAAATGTTTCCCCTCCTGAGATAATGAAGAGGCTGAATGGACGGCCTGTTTTCTAGCACAGAAGGCCAATTTGAGGTGCTCTGGCAAGCAACTTTGTGTCCCTAATGAGTAAAATATATTTTTACCTTCAGCTTATGGTAAAACATCACACAGTATGAGATTGATAAGCAGTTCAAAAATAGTATCTCCTATCCTGTTAAAATTGGATTCAGAAAAACCTAAAGAAGCTTTGCAATTACTGCCAAAATGTTTCAGAGGGCGTTAGGTTAATAGAAGCTGGAGAGGGGCGGGAAAGGAGGCAGCTGCTTGTCACCAAGAATAAGGACTCTATTTGCTACGAGGATTTGTAGGGGCAGCACTCCGTTACTGGGGTTTGGTAAGTGTATTTGTCTTGAAGTTGGAATTATATTTTGTTGAATTTTAATCATAAGCAGGGAAGTATGTTTGAAAATACATTAGCTAATTTGGGCCATAATTGTAAAAATTACGCCCTTAGCATATGGAATGTAACAGTGGAAATATTAACTTTGTGATACATTGTTTTTTTCTTTGGTGAGGTTTTGCTTTAAGACCTGTTGGGTTTAGCAAGAGAAAGGGATACAAGTCAAGACTTGGTTATTTTTGCAGATGGCTATAAGATGCGCACACATACATGCATACACACAGAGGTTCGTTAAATTTTGAGCTATATTTCATTCAGCAGGAACCTTTGCTATTAGAAATAACTGTATTTGCATCTTAATTTTGCTTCCTCAGTGAATATGTTAAGCATTCTTTAAAATCTACCTTTAAAAACATCAAAAATATATTAAACAGCAGTTGTTTAGCTGAGAGTGCTAATTCAACAAGTACTTGTGTGGATACCTACTATTTGCAAAGCTTTAGTGAATACACTGATGAATAAGGTGGTCTTTAGAGGAGTTTATGATCTTTTGCGGGGAGATGATAAGAAAGGTATTTTTAAAAATAACAAAAATAAACAGGTTACAGTAGTTGCCATTATTGCAGGTCGGAAGGAAGGGATGTTCCTGGCCCATCAAGGGTGGGAAAGGCTTTACACAGAAAGCGGCACTTGAGATGGACTTGGAAGGCTGAGGTCAAATTTTGAGATGTGTGGTTGGTACGCAGAAGATAGAAAGCAAACAACCGCATAGAGTTGGAAAAATTTGTGTGTTTGAGAAAAAGTAAGTCATCCAGTTTGGCAGGAGTTGTAATAAGTGTTAGGGAGTAATGGGAAATAGAGTTAGAAAAGCAAATGGTGAAGTACTTTGTATCAGTCAGCGTAGGCAAAGTTAGATGGCAGTAACAAAGACTCTCCAAATCAAAGTAAGAGAACAAGCGTATTTCTCACATTACTTTTCCATTGTGGGTTGCCTGTAGCTCTGCTCCATAGCGTCTTTATTCCAGGCCCAGGCTGAAGAAGCAGCCCTATCCAGGACATCATCAGTTCTGGCTGAGGGAAAGAGAATATGGCAGAACTGTGCAATAGGTCTCATAGTGGCATATATTACTTCTGCTCACATTTCATTTGCCAAAGCAAGTGATGTGTCCAAACCTACCATCAATGAGTAGGGACATAGAATCCTCATACAGGAAGGGACAGCAGATATTTTGAACAATTGACTAAAAGCTTTTTAAAAGCTGGCATGAGTCTTTTGTACTTAATCCTCAGTTTCTGGACAAGGGCATATCTGGTAAAAAACAATCAGGATGTTTGTGTGTGTGTGTGTGTGTGTGTGTGTGTGTGAGTACATAAAAATTCTTGAGGGCATTTGTTATAAATGTAGGTTCCAGGATTCTAGAAGGTCTGAATCTGCATTTTTAGCAAATGCCAGGTGAGTAGTATGTAGAGGATCCACAGACCTCATTTTCAGAAGCCCTGGATTAAGGAAAGAATGGGGAGTGAGCAAGTACGGGTGAGATGGGGCCATGACGAGGGAGTGGCAGGTTGTCGGCAGGTGCGAGGCCAGGGTGCAGTGTGGGCACATAGTAAATGGCCAATACAGAGGCAGATACGCTGAAAGAGGAGAACAGGTAGAACTAGAATTACTGAAGAAGGGAGCAAGGATAGGGCAGAAACAGCCAGGGAAGAGTGGTGAAGGAGCAAATCTCCTTTGGAGGTGAGATTAAGAATATCAAGGGATCTTGGTCTTCACTGAGAAGTAGGAGGCAAGCAAGTATCTGCTGCAAGAAAGAGTTGCCACCCTGAGGAAAGCCAAGGTAATAATCAGGAAGTCTCAGGAAATGCGATGCTTTTAGAGCAGCCATTGAAACAAGAGTAGACTAAATCCTATCACATAAATTTGTTTTCGCGTTGGGCCAGCAGGGGGCGCGATGGTAGCACACATGCTCATAACGGGGCTCCGCTTCCTAGACCCGGTAAGGCCAGCTCTCTTGAATAGGGTTATTAACCCGACCTCCAGTGCAGTATTTTGGGAGCTTCATTTATTACTTTTATAGCTATGAACCTTCATAGAAGGAACTTTTAAGGTTTCTCTTTAATTATTAAGGCATCTAGTTTTTTTTTTTTTTGAACTGCCAATTCCTATAGTCAAAAAGAAATTAATTCTGTAGAGTTTAAGGAAATTATTACCCATTTATTGACTTCACTTGAGGCGTAGAGTGGAGATTAGAAGAGAGAGGGGAAAAGACAGAGGAAAGAGAAAAGTGCATCCGTAGCGTGACTCCTAGAAGGGCAATCGCTGGGTCACGGGGTATGGGCATTGCACATTTTGTTAGATGCTGTCCAATTGCCTTCCAGAGAGACTGTGCCAATTTACTTTTACTCTAATAATGCACGAGCCTCTTATTTCTAAACACCTCTGAAAACCCACTGTATAAGTAAGCTTTTTAACATTTTCTACTCTGACAGGGGAAATATGGAATTTGGGCTATTTTTTACTTGTATTTTTCTCTTGTGAGAGGATGGGCACTTTTTCCACATTTACATCTTATTTTTTCATTTTTTTCCCTATGAACTGTATTTTCATGTCCTTTCCCCAATGGGTTACTAGTCTCTTTGTAGGAGCTCTTTTTATGAGGTCAATCAAAAATTTAGTTAACAATAGAATAGGTAGATTACACTTTCCCATAGACGAATGATAAATGACCTTCAGAGCATCCCCCCTGCCACCTGCTCACTTGACCCACTAATCATGTAACTTGTTGGTATGTCTCCCAAACTGCTGTTTTAAATCTCCTTTGGGTAGTCTGCTGTGTAGAACTGTCTGCCTCATTTCTTTCATTTTATAGTTCATTTCAATATGGCAAAAGCCAAGAGTTAAATGGTGATGAATCAGGTGAATGTGGTGGTTGGCACGTTTTTCCTGGTCTCAAATTACCAGATGGCACATGGTGCTCCTGCATTTCCAGGGCTTCCAACAGAGCATTTTCAGGGAGTGTCCTGGCTGTGCTGGGCTGTGATGACTGTCAGGATTCAATAGGCCTCCAAGTGGGCATAATCAGAAAACCGGACTGCTGATATTCCCGCCACTATCAGCGTCCACTCCTTGCCATTAGATGACATGTGTTTTGTAACAGCTTGAGATAGAATTCATATACCACATCACCCATTTAAAGTGTACAGTTCAGCAGTTTTTAGTTGACTCATAGAGTTGTCAATCATCACCACAGTCAATTTTAGAACTTTTTCATCACTCCCAATTGTCATCCACCCCTTCACTGTTACCCCACCACCGAATCCCCCCCATCCTCCCCAGCCCTAAGCAACCACTGTTCTATTTTCTGTCTCTATGTTTGCCTGTTTGGGACATTTCATATAAAGGGAATCATATAATATGTGGTAGTTTGTGACTGGCTTCTTTCACTTAGCGCAATGTTTTCAAGGTTTGTCCATGTTATAGTGTGTATCTGTATTCCCTCCCTTTCTATGGCCAAATGATTTCCGTCATATAGATGTGCCACATTTTGTTTATCTGTTAATCAGCTGATGGACATTTGGGTTGTTTCTGCTTTTTGGCTGCTATGTATAGTGCTGCTATGGATATTTGTGTACAAGTTTTTGTGTGGACATATGTTTTCATTTCTTTTGGGTATATACCTGGAAGTAGAATGGTTGCACCAAATGGTAGCTCTGTGTTTGATGTTTTGAGGAACTGCTCGACTGTTTTCTGTATGGCTGCACCATTTTACTATTTTTTAAAGATTGGCACCTGAGCTAACTGTTGCCAACCTTTTTTTTCCTTCTTCTCCCCAAAGCCCCCCAGTATGTAGTTGTAGATTCTAGTTGTGAGTGCCTCTGGCTGTGCTATGTGGGATGCCACCTTAGCGTGGCCTGATAAGCGGTGCCATGTCCGCGCCCAGGATCCAAACTGGTGAAACCCTGGGCCACCGAAGCGGAGTGCGTGAACTTAACCACTCGGCCATGGGACCGTGGCCACCATTTTACATTTTGACCAGTAATGTATGAGTGTTCCAATTTCTCCACATCCTCATCAACACTTGTTTTATTCCTTTATTTTCATTATAGCCATCCTAGTAGGTTGAAGTGGTATCTCATTGTGGGTTTTATTTTTGTTCTTAGGGTCTATGCTTTACATTTTTTTTTTTATTGTGGTAAAATTTACATAGCATAAAATTTACCATTGTAACCATTTTAAGTGTACAGTTCAAGGGCATTAAGTACATTCACATTGCTGTGCTTCATTGTAGCTTTGATTTGCTTTTCCCTGATGACTAATGATGTTGAGCATCTTTCCCTGTGCTTGTTGGCCATTAGCATATCTTCTTTAGAGAAATGTCTATGCAGGTTCTTTTCACACTTTTTAATTGAGTTGTCTTTTTGTTGTTGAATTGTAACAATTCTCCATATATTCTAGATAACGGATCCTTATCAGATGTATGGTTGGCAAATATTTCCTCCTATACTGTGGGCTGTCATTTCACTTTTATGATATTTTGCTCTGATGCACATAAGTTTTACATTTTGATGAAGTTCAATTCATCTATTTTTTCTTTTGTTCCTTATGTTTTTGGTATCATATCTAGGAATCTACTGCCAAATCTAAGATCATGAAGATTTACCCTATGTGTTCTTCTGAGAGTTTTATAGTTTGACTTTTACATTTAGGTCTTTGTTCCATTTCGAGTTAATTTTTTAAATGGTGTGTGGTAAGGGTACATCTTTATTTTTTTTTTTTTTTAAGGAAGGTTAGCCCTGAGCTAACTGCTGCCAATCCTCCTCTTTTTGCTGAGGAAGACTGGCCCTGAGCTAACATCCATGCCCATCTTCCTCTACTTTATATGTGGGATGCCTGCCACAGCATGGCATGCCAAGCAGTGCCATGTCCGCACCCTGGATCCAAACCGGCAAACCCCAGGCCACTGAAGCAGAATGTGCGAACTTAACCGCTGCGCCACCAGGCTGGCCCCAAGGGTACATCTTTTTTTGAAGTTCTATGTTATATGTTAAAGAAATAAGGCAACCTCTATGAAAAGCACTTTGGCAATATCTAATATAAATGCATATCCCTCCTAATTCCACTTCTCGGAATTTCCCTCAGAAACATGCTAAGGATGTAGCAAAGCGTTGTGAATAACCCAAATGATTACCAATAGAGACTGTTAAATTGTGGAATAAATGGAATACTACAAGGCCATGAAAAAGAATGAAGTTCTCTATGTGCTGATTTGGAAGGCTCTCCAAAAAATATTGTTCAATGAAGAAAAACAAAATTTAAAACAGAGTATTTTTTGTGTGTTCAAAAAAATTGGGACAATAGGTATCTATATGCGTACTTCTTATATACATCTGAAGAAGCTTTGCAAGGATTCATAAGAAATCAAGAATAGTAGATTCTGGGGCTGGTCTGGTGGCATAGTGTTTAAGTTTATGTGCTCTGCTTCGGCAGCCCAGGGTTTGCGGGTTCAGATCCATTCATCAAGGCATGCTGTGGTGGCACCCCACATGCAAGGTAGAGGAAGACTGGCGACGGATGTTAGCTCAGGCACAATCTACCTCACACACACACACAAAAAGAATAGTGGATTCCTCGGGGTGGGTGGACACTGGGATGCATAAAACAAGTGAGGGAGAGTTATTCCTGTCTACATTTTATATTTGTTGTTGGTGCCATTGAGTTGATTCCAACTCCTAGCGACCCTGTGTACAGCAGAGCAGAACCCCTGTCCAGTCTCTTTGCACCTCCTGTCACCTTCTGGAGCTATATCAGACAATGCTCCACTGCTATTCGTAGGGTTTTCATGGCCATTTTTTCAGAAGAGGGTGACCAGCTCTTTCTTCCTAGTCTGTCTTAGTCTGGAAGCTCTGCTGAAACCTGCCCTCCATAGGTGACTCTACTGGTATTTCAAAAACCGGTGACATAGCTTTCAGCATCACAGGAACACACAGTCACCACAGTATGACAACCGACAGATGGGTGGTGTGGTTCCCTGAGGGGGAAACGAACCTGGGCCTTGGCAGTGAGAGTGCTGAATCGTTATTAACTGCTAGACCACTAGGGCTGGCTACACTTGATTTATGATTACTTTATTAAAAGATGGAAGCATACTATCAAACAATTGGATAATACATGTTAACATTTTTTTTAAAGATTTTATTTTTTTCCTTTTTCTCCCCAAAGCCCCCCAGTACCTAGTTGTATATTCTTCGTTGTGGGTCCTTCTGGTTGTGGCATGTGGGACACTGCCTCAACGTGGTTTGATGAGCGGTGCCAAGTCCGCGCCCAGGATTTGAACCAAAGAAACACTGGGCTGCCTGCAGCGGAGCGCGCGAACTTAACCACTTGGCCACGGGGCCAGCCGCTTATGTTAACATTTTAAAAGCACCTTCTGAAAAAAAGGGAGGTGGGGTTGGAAAGCCACATTGTCGTGGGCATTGCACATATTTTTTCCTAGCTGAAACAAAGTATTTTCTTACCTGGTTTTCTCATGATGACTAACATACTAAATACAGCCACACCATTGCTGGCGGAGGTTGGAGTTGTGGTCTGTGGCCATGGAACAGAGCAGCAAACTGGTCCTCAAGATGCTAAACTAATAGTCCTGACCTCGTTCACACAATAATGAACAAGCATCATGTGGGAAGGTTCACACGTCAAGGATTCTAAAGGGAAAGGCTGTTCTAGAACCTCTTTCACTGAAAGAATACAAACTTGTATGCATACGCTGTTTCACAGTTTTACTAGTAAGAATCTTGAGACTGAATTACTTAGATTCCTATCCCTGGGCAGCAGGTTGTAGGTGTCCTTGAAAAGAATAACCCTCCCTAGCACATTCATATCTATCGTTTAGCCTGGAGAAATCAGACAAAGAGGAAAACCTCACCACTGATGTTCCACCCAGATTCACTCTAATGGCAATTTTGGAGAGCTTGCTCTTGTCTTTAAACATTTCTAAAGTTGGGTCTTGGCAATTTTTTTCTCAACCTTTTGGAAAACAGTTGCGGTCATAGCCTTTTTTGGCTGAAAGAGTGCTCTCCTCGTCAATGTGAAATTCTCCATTGAAAATAGATTTCCCCTTTCCTACTCCTGTGGTTAGCCCTGCAACAGGAGCAAAACTGCTCTCAGACACGTGAACTTGAGGCAGGAAACCTAAAAACACACAGTGTTCCCTATGTGTCTTTCAACGTGTACTAGACCAGAGACCTGTGCTCACACGCAATTCTGACGGATGCTGCAAACAGGATTGGCATTCTGGGAGCAAACGCCATACATTCAAAGATGGAGGCGCACAACGTGAAGAAGGAGGTGAGCCGAATTCCTTCTGTTTTTATCCTCCTTTAAGGGGAAAGCCATGAAGAATCACAGTCGTCAGAGGAGTGGTTGGGGAAGAGGGGTGGGATGGGGAGAAAAAAATACCAGTATAATCAAATAAATAAATCAACCTTGAGAAAGCAAAAGATCTCCAGCAAAAAGAAGGAAAGTGATCTTAGAAATATAATAAAAATAAGTATATTATAAATAAAATGCCATGCAGTCTTTTTCTAACTCTGGATAAAGATACATCTTCAAAAAGACAAACTCCAGAACGAAACTGAGTCACCAGAAAAGCTCCCAATAAATTAATGGATTCTTTAAAAGACCTAGGATGAGTGAGTCCAGGTGTAACTGGAAGCTGAAAGGCTGTCTAGCTCAGCCCAAAGATGCTGACCTTCTCATGGCGGAAGCACCGGACTGCCCCCATTACCCTCATGTGGCAGTGAGGGCAAAGAGACTGGTAGGAGTCTTTGAAGTCTTGGCTTGCTGCTGCCAGGAATCTCTTTTCTCCTCTAATAGTGCAGGAGCTATGAAGGAAGAAGAGCCACTGCGAGCCAGCTGGCAGTTGGAAGTTCCATTTTGAAAATTGAGAATGAGGTTTGTGTGGAAGGGAGGCATACAACCCTACTGTGTTGTTCCTGTCTTGTGGTTAGCAGAAGATACCACATGCATCGTTTCCACTTCAACTGGAAGTCAAGTCAGGCCTTCTACTTTATTCTTTAAAAAAGGGCCAATCATTAAACTTGCACAATGGGGTCAATTTTACCAAGTGCATTCCATCCTCTGGGTTTGAAAACATGGAGGCAATTGAAAATGTTTCTTCACCCTGTATCTCCAAAAGTCACTAAAATATCGCCAGTTCTTTCTTGGCAGAGTTAAGCTTTCCTTTTCATTTTTGCAGAAAGCTTAAAAGGCAGAT
This sequence comes from Equus quagga, assembly GCF_021613505.1. NCBI lineage: Eukaryota > Metazoa > Chordata > Mammalia > Perissodactyla > Equidae > Equus > Equus quagga. Next base: position 77,007,447 of record NC_060270.1, read on the forward strand.
TAAAGGAACTCTAGTTTAACCTTCTCCTCATTGCTGGCTTCCTCTTATCTTTAATAAGAAACCACCAGCCTCTTTTTAAAAATCTCTCGGGATATGACCTCACCTCTGCCAAGGACAAGTCCAGTTCATTGTTGAATAGCTCCCTGGTTTAACGCATTTCCTTGCATTTTGCTGATATTTGCTTCCTTAATAGCTTGGTGTTGCCCCACTGTGCGAGGCTGATTCCTCTTTCTCGTGATGGCCCCTCAGATAGAGAAGCTGGCTCTCATCTTATATCCACCTGTGAGCGATTTGCAGTCTGGGCACCTCATGTCTTTGCCCAGGATTGTGGCCCCGGGTGCCATGCTGGTCTTCAAGCTGTCGATCTCACCCGCAGCCAGTCTTGTACCTCGCTGCTAGATTCATCCCAAAGCAGCTTTGCCTTTGTCAGTTACTTGTTGAGAAATCACTACAGGGTCCTTGTTTCATTAAAACCAATTTCAAGTCAAAGCTTTTTTTCCAACCAGCCCTAATTGGTCCATGAAACCTTATGTCTCTATTTCCCAACAAAGCCATTCTGCTCTGCTTAGATCAACCTTAGCAATGGCTCCTCAACTCACTTTGCCCGTTGATGCTTCTAACCTTAGGCTTCCTGGTGCTTCCTCATCTGGCAAGCTTTAAGTTGGCTTCTCCAAAATCATAATTCTGTGTGGCCTTAAAATCTCACTTTCTCTAAGAAACCTACCCTGGACAACATTGGCTTACAATGATGTGACATGTATTTTGAATTCTTTCCCGTAAGTGAATGTCTTAGGTTAGGTGCCCTGGGGGACAAATTTGGAAATGGAGATTTGTGTACAATAGGTTTATGGGGAGTATTCTCAGACACAACACCTGGAGGGAATAAGGGAAGCAAGATTGGATAGAGGGAAAATTTGAACTGTGATGAAGTTTCAGTAGAGGCTTCAGCCAAACCATAGGACACCCTGGAGCTGGAGTGGGCCTTCAGAGTTGTCCCCCATTGAGGCAGGGCCAGCCTTTGTAGCCCTGTCATTGGACCAGTCATTGGATGTGGGCTGCCCCAGGAAGGCGCATGCCCTGAGCAGGTAGCTTCATTCTGCTGAGAACAGTTTCTGGGGAGGGACTGTCTTGAGTCCTCAACAGGCAACACTCCCAGAGCTGGGAGAATGCGTGCCTCAGCTCTGAGGCAGAACCCAGCTGGTAATCCATAGCATCTCAACAATGTACGGTTAAAAACAACCTAGCTTGCACGTGCCTAGATGCACATGAGTTTAGATGATTCCCATGTACCCCCTGATAAGAACCACTGTTCTAGCCCTTTGGGGTGGCTCTAGGGGCCAAAGGTTGGGAGGTTCTCCACTACTTAACATAACAATGCATATTGACAGAGGACAGGTGGATATGGGTCAAAAAAGCTGAAGAGGGTTAAAAATGGAAAATGGAAATGCCGTTAATATCGTTTGCAGTGTGGATGTCGTTTTTGCCTTAAAAATAGGAAATTCCTACAATTTGATGGTGAGAAAAAAAATGTCTGAATATAATCCAATTGATTCTAGGCTTTGGAGACTTGATCAGTTTAATGTTATTAGTAGTACTACTGTGAGCGGTGTGTTTATTGGCATCCTACATACAGAAAAATACACAGATCCTGAGGGCACAGCCTGATGAATTTTCACTTAGTGAATACACTCATGTATCCAGCACCCAGATCAAGAAAGAGAAGTTTACCATACCCCAGAGGTCCCCGTGTGCCCCCTTGCAGTCCCTGTCCCCTGAGAAGGGTCACGTGACCTCACCATGGTTAGTACGCTTGCAATTGACATTTCTATAAGTGAATTGCACAGTATGTAATCTTCTGTGGCTGGCTTGTTTTTCTCAACATTATGTTTGTGAGAGTCATCCATGTTGTTATATATGTGGTTGTGATCCGTTCCTTCTCGTTATTGTGTAGTACTCTATTATAGATATACCACAGTTTATTTATCCATTCTACTATACTTGGACATTTGGTTGTTCCCTGTTGGGGGCTATTATGAATAATGAGGCTATGGATGTTCTTGTACCTATGTTTCAGTGAATATGTATATGGACTTCTGCTGGCTATAATATACCTAGGAATAGAACCGCTGAATTCTGTGTATGCTTCTGTTTAGTTTTAATAGATATCGCCAAACAGTTTTTCAAAGTGGTGGTTCCCATTTACGACCCACTAGTTGTATATGAGTTCTAATTGCTTCACATCCATGCCCCCACGGGCTTCTATCTGTCTCTTTCATTTCAGCTATTCTGGTGATCATGGCTTTAATCTGAATTCTCCTGAAGACTGATCACGCTGAGCATTCTTTTAATGCTTATTGGGCATTACCCCCGAAAGACTGCTAACATCTTCTGCCTCTTTTTCTATTGGGCGGTCTGGGCAAAGGCTTCTTTGTGGTATCATGTCCTGAATTTGTATTTATTAACATGTAAAGATGTCCATGATAGAGTAACAGGAAAATAAAGAATATAATGGTTATAATGCAGCCAGTTTAGTATAATCATATTTTTATTTATAATTATATAAACTTGAAGGATAATGCACTAAAATATGAACCACAGCTCTCTCTGGTTGGGAAGATTATGGATAATTTTAACTTTCTACTTTATAGCTACCCTTATTTGTTTTTGTCTAAATTTGTTTTAATAGCAAACATGGATTACTTTTATAATCTGGGAAAACAATGAAGCTGTTTTCATTTGGAAACAATCGAAACCCAAAAGGAAACAAAAGGCTGTCAGCATGTGCTGGTTTGGCTCAGTCATCAGCCTCTCTCCATCTGGGACACTGAGAGGCACTGAGGGAAGTGTCCTCCCTGGGCAAGCTCTGAAAGTTTGTGTGAGAAAAAGAGAGCGTAAAAATGAAGAACAGCTTTTATTGCATAACAGCCGTGTGCTTCCTCGCACCCCGCTGAGCCCGGGAGATGATCCTGCCATAAAGACTGGCTAATTACTTCAATTGCCTGTTTTTGCAGGAGAGAACCCTCCCAGCGCCATTCACTAGGCTGATTTGGTCTGATTACTGGAGCCCTGCTGTGAACTGGGATGAGGAGAGCACAATATTACCCTGTGCAAGTGTAATGCCTTTGTTTACATTTTGCGAGGCAAACAGGGTTACTTCCTGTCTCACTAACCTGGAGTTCCACAAAACCAGGACTAGGAAACAGGGTCACCGGCCTCCCTCCCTCCCTCCCTCCCTCCTGTTTCCATTTCTCTTACCCGTAAAATCAAAGCATAACCTCAAACCAATCTATCCACTAGTAGACAGCTTTTAAAAATTTTTGCAACAATTTCCAATTTATAGAAAAGTTCTGAGTATAGTATAAAGAACTTTTTCCACCCCGAACCATTTGAGAGTAAGTTGTCCACATGCCATCACTCCAAATATTTTAGCAGTTCCTGCAAAGAAGGGCATTCTCCTACATAACCACAATATCACCATTAAAATTGGGAAATTAACACTGACACATTACCACCAGCCAAATTCAGGTTTCTTCTAATTGTCCCAATAATGTTCTTTCTTGCTAAAAGATCCAGTTAGAAGTACGCATTGCTTTTACTAGCTGAGTTTCTGATAACTGTATTGAAAACCCGCACCTCTTTAAAATCTGAGCATGTTAGCCAGGCTCAGACCTCCCCTTCCCCCGCGTTTCCAGCGGGGGAAGGCCACAGACTTAGAGGGTGGGTGTTGCTCTTGAAGGGCACAGATACGGGAAGAGAACCGATTTGTCACTGTCCCTGCAAACAAGGTCAGGCAGGGCAGAGACAGGGCTGTGGGCCAGAGAATCCTGTCGGGACGGGACAGCACCCAGAGAATGGCAACCAAGCTCCACACCAAATTCCGCATCTCCACCTCATCCTCTCCCTGTACTTCGTCTCTCATGGCCTCCCCTTCTCCTGTCCCTTCTGCTGTCTTCTCTTCTCCCCTTTTTATTTTCACAAACTGTTCCATCATTTTACTAAATTCCTCTGTTCTTCCTTAAGAAAACCAGGGAACTATAAAAAGTTGTTGTCTATTGGGAGGTGGGGAGGTGAGGAATAAGTCTTGCTCTATCTGGCTTTTTTATGTTGTGCTCATTTTAAAAAACCATCTTAATCTATTACCTACTTAAAATGACAATGCATAATAACATCCAAACCAAACCGAAACCAAAACGTTTCCTCGGTGCATCCTACCTGTAAGTAAATCTGTTTTAAGGGGTTAGGCAAAAGGGCAAAAGCTATCCTGTTTTCTGTCTTTATTGTCTAGAAAATACTACGGTTTCAGCCAGTTTGTTGCCTCATGCCGGCCTGTGTTTCTACGTGAGTTTGCCATCCCTGTGTCTGTTCTGGAAGGTGAGCCTCCTAAAGCATAGAAGAATTTTTCTCTTTTAGCTTCCACAGCTGTCTCTGTGCTAACTCTTCCTCCTCAGGGCCTGGATATGGGTGTCCTCCAAGGTTCTGTGCTGTCCTGTCCTGCTTTCCTCTTAATACCCTCTCTCATGATCTCACTCACTCCCATGATTTCAGCTTTGAGCATGATTTCCAAATCTGCATCCTTGAGATTGCAGTCTGAGTTCCAGGATTGCATTTCCAATTGCCTACCAAACTCAATTAAACTTATCACTGATGTTTTACACTCTCAGAGCAGCTTAGGCTACCAACTTCCTTTTTTTTAAATTAAATTTAATTATTTTATTTAAAGAATAAATAAAATTCTTCTTCTCTCTCTTTTTTTTGTTTTGAGGAAGATTGGCCCTGAGCTAACATCTGTGGCCATCTTTCTCTATGTCATCTGTGGCCATCTTTCTCTATTTTATACGTGGGACACCTTCCACAGAATGGCTTGATAAGCGGTGTCTAGGTCCACGCCCAGGATCTGAACCGGTGAACCCTGGGCTGCCAAAGCAGAGCACCTGAACTTAACCACTGCGCCACAGGGCTGGCCCCAGCTATGAGCTTCTGGCATGAAAATTTATACTTTTGATTCCTTCCCCTTCTTCATCCCCCACTTCCAAGCTTTAGCAAATTGTCAATTATTCCTTTAAAATGTTATTTTTATCTTTCTGTATCCATTCCCACATCACTTGCTTCTGCAGTATTTAATAAACATATATTAACTTTTTTATTTCTATTCTAGTGCTTTTTTCATTTTTTAATTAGTTTAAAGGCTTTATTGAGACATAATTTACATGCAAAAAAATTCACCCAAGATAAGTGTACTGTTGAATTATTTTTGTAAATGTAGCAAGTTGGGCAGCCATCCAGGTTTAAGACATTTCCATCAACTTAAAAAGTTCCCTTGAATCCATTTGCAGTTATTTCTCACTCTCACTCTGAGACTCAGGCAACCATGGATCTGCTTTATATTTCTATAGATTTACCTTTTCTAGAAATTTCATATAGATGGAACCATGCGATATGTAGTCTTTTGTGTCTGGCCTTTTTCACTTAGCATAATGATTTTGAGGTTTATCTATGGTGTAATATCAGTAGATTGTTCCTTTTTAGTGCTAAATAGCATTCTATTATACAGATATACCACATTTAGTTTATTTATTCACCGATTGGCGGACATCTGGGTTTTTATCCAGTTTTTGCTTATTATGAATAATGCTACCTCAAACATTTACATGGAAATCTTTGTGTAGACATATTCCTTCATTTCTTTTCAGTAGATACTTAGGAGTAGATTTGCTAAGTCATTTGTTAAGTATATACTCAACTTTTTAAGAAACTTACAAGCTGTTTTCCTGAGTGGCTGCACCATTTTAGAATCTCACCAACACTTGGTATTGTCGGTCTCTTAATTATAGGCATTGTAGTAGATGGGTGAGTGGTATCTTATTGTGATTTTAATTTGCATTTCCCTAATGGTGAATGATGTTGAGACATTCATATATTTTCTTGGGTAATATGTCTACTAAAATCTTTTGCACATTTTTAAATTGCCTTCTCATTGTTGAGCTGTAAGAATTCTTTGCCTGATCTCAATACAAATCCTTTATTAAATTCATAATTTGCAAATATTTTCTCCAACTATACGGTTTTGTCTTTTTATTTTCTTGATGGTATCTTAGGAGGGCAAAAGTTTTAAATTTTATTGAAGTGCAATTTATCAATATTTTCTTCCATGCTTCATACTTTTGGTGTCAAATCTAAGAAGTTTTTGCCTAACTCAAGGCCACGAAGATTTTCTCCTACGTTTTCTTTTAGACGTTTTATAGTTTTGGCTCTACATTGAAGCCTATGGGCCATTTTAAGTTAATTTTTGTATATAGTTTGAGGTAAGGGTCTAAATTCATTTATTTGCATATACATATTCAATTGTATTAACACTGTTGAAACAATATCTTTTCTACAGTGGATTGTCTTGGCGTCTTTGTTGAAAATAAATTGTCCATTAATGTAGGGGTATATTTCTGTACTGTTTATTCTGTTCCATTGAGTAATATGTCTGCCTTTATACCAGTACCACACTTTCTTGATTATTATATTTTATAGTAAATTTTGAAATGAGGTAATGTGACTTCTTTAATTTTCTTTATCTTTGTCAAACTTATATTGGCTAATCTAGGTCTTCTGCATTTTTATATACATTTTAGGGTCAATTTGCTAATTTTCTATAGAAACAGTCCTGCTGGGTTTGCTTTTTTTTTTTTTAAAGATTGGCACCTGAACTAACAACTGTTGCCAATCTTTTTTTTTCTTCTTCTTTCTGCTTTTTCTCCCCAAATCCCCCCCGTACATCATTGTATATTTTAGTTGTGGGTCTGCTGGGGTTTTGATAAGGATTGCATTTGAATCTACAGAACAATTTAGGTAGAACTGCCATTTTAACAATATCGAGTTTTCCAACCTATGGATAGGGTATATTTCTCCATTTATTTAGATCTTTTAAAAGCATTGTTTTGAAGTTCTCAGTGTATGGGTCTTACATTTATTTGGTTAATATTTCCCTAAGTGTTTTATTCTTTTTATCACTATCACAAATGAAATTTTTTTCTTAATTTCATTTTTAGATCATTTGTTGCTGGCATGTAGAAATACATCTGATTTTTGTATATTGGTTTTGTATCCTGCAACCTTGATAAACCTACTTATTACTTTTAGCAGATTTTTTGTAGATTCCATCATATTTTCTGTACACATCTGTGAATAAGGACAGTTTTACTTCTTCTTTTCTAGTTTGAATGCCTTTTCTTTTTTTTCTAGCCTATTTCTAGGTAAAGGTTTCAGTAACATTTTGAATAGAAGTGGCAAGAATGGACATACTTGTCTTGTTCCTGATCTTAGGGGAAAACTTGTAGCCTTTCACCTTTAAGTATAAGATACCTGTAGGTTTTTGTAAAAGCTCTTTTTCAGGCTGAGGAAGTTCTGATTTTTCTCTACTCCTTGGAGATTTTTTTTTTTAATCAAGAATAGGTGTGGGATTTTGTCAAGTGTTTTGCCTAGATCTGCTAAGATGATCATGTGGGGGCCGGCTCCATGGCTGAGTGGTTGGGTTCACGCTCTCTGCTTCAGCAGCCCGGGGTTTCTCCAGTTCAGATCCTGGGCGCGGACATGGCACTGCTCATCAGGCCATGTTGAGGCAGCATCCCACATGCCACAACTAGAAGGACCCACAACTAAAGTGTACAACTATGTACTGGAGGGATTTGGGGAGAAAAAGCAATAAAAAAAAAGAAACAAGATGATCATATGATTTTTGTCCTTTATTCAATTAATATGGCATACAATATTAATTTATTTTCAGAAGTTAAGCCAACCTTACTTTCCTGAGGTGATTCCCACTTAGTCATAGTGTGTAATTTAAAAATATGTATTTATGGATTTTGTTTGCTAGTATTATTTTTAAAGAATTTTTGTATTACTTTTCATCAGGGATATTGGTCTATAGCTTTCTTTACTTCTACTGTCTTTGTCCTGCTTTGATATCTGAGTGATAATACTGGCCCCATAGAATGAGTTGGGAAGTGTTTACTTCTCACCTAGTGTTATGGATTGAATTGTGCCCCTCCCCGAAATTCATATGTTGAAGTGTTAACCACCAGTACCTCAGAATGTGACCTTATTTGGAGATGGGGTCTTTACAGAAGTAATCAACTTAAAAGGAGGTCATTAGGAGGAGCTGTTACAGAACCAGGCTTGTTTTGCCCACTATGCGATATGCCAATCACTGAGATGATGAGTTTGCAGTAGAGAAAAGGTTTATTCACAAGGCTGCCAAGCAAGGAGATGGGAGAACAAATCTCAAATCTGCCTTTCCAAAAATGGGGATTAGACATGTTGATGGGATAAAGAGGGAGGGTGGTCTGAAGTGTGGGGATAGAAGATTGGAGGTAAGGAATGGATGATCTGTGCAAGTGTAGTCAAGCTTCATGGCTCTTCAAAGGATGCATGTTCACAAAATGATGGTGTTGCCCTGATCTGAGGGTAGAGCTTTCAGTTCCTTGACATCAAAGAGTTTCCTGTCAGCCATCCACCCAGTTAATGAGTTGGTGGTCTTAACCAGCCTCAACTGGACAAGGAGTTGACTCTCAGTTCCTGAAAATCTCAAGCACCTTGTTAACATGGTGACCCAAGCATCAGAAATGTTATCTGTAGGGTGGGCCTTAGTAATACATTATCTAAGTACTTTTGCAAACAGACAACTAACTGAATATAGTTCAAGCAAGTTGATCCCTGGTTTCTCGGCCCTAATCTGATGTGACTGGCATCCTTAAAAGAAGGGGAAGTTTGGACACAGACAAACAGAAGACAATGTGAAGACACAGGGAGAAAATAGCTATCTACAAGCCGAGGAGAGCAGCCCGGCACAGACCCTTCCCTCACAGTCTTCAGAAGAAACCAATGCTGCTGACACCTTGATCTCAGACTTCTAGCCTCCAGACCTGTGAGACAATACATTTCTATTGTTTAAGTCATTCAGTTTGGGGTACTTTGTTATGGCAGCCCTAGCAAACTAATACACATATTTTCTGAAAGAGTTTGTATAGGATTGGTAATATTTTTTCCTTAAATATTTGATAAAATTTACCAGTAGAGTTATCTGGGTCTGGGCTTTACTTTGTGGGAAGATTTTTAATTACTAATTCAATTTCTTATTTGCTATTGGTCATTTCAGATTTTTAATTTCTTATTGAGTCAGTTTCGGTAATTTTTGTCTCTCTAGGAATTCATTCATTTCATCTAAGTTGTGTAATCTGCTAGCATTAAGTTGTTCATAATATTCCCTTATAATCCTTTCAATTTCTGTAGAATCAGTAGTTATATCCCCTCTTTATTCCTGATTTTGATAATTTATATTTTAACTCTTTTGTCTTTGTCAGTCTAGTGGAAGTTTTATCAATTTTATTCATCTTTTCAAAGAATCAACTTTTGATTTTATTGATTTTTTTCCATTTTTATTTTATTGATTTCCACTCTGATCTTTATTGTTTTCTTTCATGTATTTACTTTGGGTTTTATTTGCTCTTCTTCTTCTACTTTCTAGAGGTGAAAGCTTAGATTATTCATTATAGACCTTTCTTCTTTCTAATTTAAGCATTTAATGCTATAAATTTTCTTTTGAGTGTTGCATTAGCTGCACTCATACTTTCCAGTATGTTTGGTTTCCCACATGGACTTGAAGCCATTGTGTAATCTGCTATTGTTAGAGGAAGCATTCTATGTATGTTAGTTAGGTGCAGTTGGTTGACAGATGTTCAAGTCTCTATATTCTTGTTAATTTTATTTCTAGTTTAATTGCTGAGAGAAGGGACTTGAAATTTCCCACCATAATTAGTAAATTGTTTCAATTCTGTCAGTGTTTGCTTTATGTATTTGGCACTGTGTTATTAGGTGCTTATATATTTATAATTGTTATAGATTCCTGACGTTTTGATCCTTTTATCGTTACACAATGTCCCTCTTTATCTCTAGTAATATTTTTTGTCTTAAATTCGATTTTTTTCTGATATAAACATAGGTACTCCAGTGCCATGTCCATGCCCAGGATCCAAACCAGTGAAACCCTGGGCCACTGAAGCAGAGAGCATGAACTTAACCCTTCAACCACTGGGCTGGGCCCACTGTTTTTCATTTTGTTTGTTGTACTTTTCAACTCTATTTTTTGGCTTGAAAAATATTTCTCTACTAAGATTTTATATTTCTCTATTAAGATTCCCTATTTTCAATTGTTGTTATAATATTTTCCTTTAATTCTTTTAACATAGTTTCCTTTAATTCTTTGTACATACATATAATAGCTGCTTTGATGTCTTTGTCTGATATTTCCAACACCTGGGCACAGTCAGAATCAATTTCTGTTGACTGCTTTTATTCCTGAATACAGTTACACTTTTCTGTTACTTTCTATGTTTCATAATTTTTGTTGAAACTGGACATTTTAGATAATATATTGTTGCAACTCCAGATTCTGCTTTTCACCCCTGAGGTTCTCTTTTCTTTCTTTTTGTAACTTTCCTGTACTTAAACTATAGAATCTATCTCGTTTGCCCTATGTTACCACTGATGTTTCTGCTCAGATTTTTTACACTTATTTTTATTTTTTCTAGACTAAATTCCTAGGGTTCACCTCTATGTCTGCATAGCTTAGTGGTCAACAAATGATTTAGACAGAAGTTATGCTCAAATCTCTTGAGTCTCTAAAATTCCACTCTCTGCTGATGGATCTGTGTGGGGGTTGCTTGGTGCATTCAAAGTTTAGCCAGTTCTCAGGGGTGCCTTGGTTTTCATTTTACATCAGACTCTCTCAAGTGTCCCCTGCACTTGTGTGTAGTGTCACAGTCAGCCAAGGTTGTGTGGAGAGTTTATCTAGCCCTTCTATGGCTTTATTATTTTTAGGCCCTCCCCGTAAATTCCTGACTGGTCTGCACTTGCCCCAAATGGGACCACAACCTCAGACTAGCAGAGCTACAGGTCTTCCCCATTCTTTTTGTACTAGCTGTGATACTTTAACTAACCACACTGCCAGGGAGAATTTTTGCCCTCTGCCCTAAATCAAGTTTGCCCCTCTGGCAGCAAGGATGCTGATTTTTGCAGCCAGCTCTGCCCTAGTAGTAAAACCTACCATTACTGCCAACTGAGCTTGGATGGGGGATCAGAGCTTCCCAGTCAAGAAGCCTCAGGCTCCTGCTGTTGTAATAGGAAGTTTGAATAGGTTTTCATGATTAAACACTTTTCAGTTTGCTATTTGCCTTTGGTTGATTTCCAGTCCTAAAATTGTTGTTTTTAATAATTTTATGTATTTTTATACTTGTGTTTTGGGGAGAGGATCTTCTCACCTTTTCAGGCTATCATTGCTAGAAGTACCATCTCTACTAGGGTTTATAGTTTTATTTTTTTATGCTCAAATCTTTAATCCTCCTGGAATCTTAATTTATTTTATAGTCTGAGATAGGGATCTAACTTTAATTTTCCCCAAATGAATACACAATTTTCGAAACAACTTTTGGCTGATTGAATCCATACCCAGTCGTATTTAGTTTGTATATAATTTTTGAATGAGACTAATGTTGTTTGACTTTGTGTGTGTATGTTAGTGCAGCTACAGAAGAAAATGGCATGTGGGTCCTCCCAATAAACTGAATCACTTCAATATGTTGAGATAAGACGTAAGAATCTGTGATAGATGAGATTAATCTGCAGAAAACTTCCCAGAAATTACTAATGTTTAGTCTGCGTTTGTGACTGTGTTGTATCTGAATTTGGCTCACTCATGACTCTGTGTGCTTGGCTTTTACATCCTATCCACATCTTTTCCTGTCTCTAACATCAGTTCAACATTTTGGTTTTAGCTCTTCTATTCTCAGCATGAGTAAATCCAACAGCTCTTTCTTACTAATTCAACTGTGGGTTATTTGCTCAAGTAGAAGGAGTGAGGTGGAACCTAATCTTAATGCTCAGGTGGCATTTGGCCTTCTCTACTCTTTGATCAGTCTGTTAAATGTCTCCTTGTATGTATCAAGTGTTTCCATGGACCCAGAGCCAGCATTTGGGATTATTTTTTCTCTAGAGGGGATAAGAGGATGGACTTACACTGGCATCTTCATTCTTTATTATTTAGCCATCTGTTAGGACCAATGGCTTCTACTTAAAGTGCCCCAGTTCATTCTTATTGTCATAATCTTGCCTTAAAGAGCCATCCATGAGAGGCCAAAGGCTGCCAAAGAGTGGGTGGCTTTTGAAACACTTCTCAAATAAGTTCCTGCCTCTACTCTTGTCAATGAGGTTGGTCTTGGTTGCTGATGTGGATGAAAATGAGATATTGGTGCTACTGTGGAGTAGGGTGGGATATGGCCTAACACAGTGTCAAAGGTGGGGCACAGAATAACTACAGTGAGTCTTGACTCCATCCTCACTCTCAGCAGGAGTGGGAAATTGAACTGCACTTACGTGTGAAGAGGAAATCATTTGGGTTTCCGTATTTATGGCAATTAGCAACGTAATTATGGAAGCAGTATGGTGCCCTGGAACCAATCTGCCCGACATTAAGTCTCAGCTTCTGGATTTACTGGCTGTGGGACCAAAGGCTACCTGGAGTCTCAGCTTCTTTGGCTTTTCAAAGACTAGCTTGTACTCCTCACTTAAGGTTTCTCCCTCCACTTCAAAGGAATAAACAAGGAAATACAAAAATTTTAAAAAACGCTGTTTCATTTCCAAAACACCAGGACAAAAAATTGTCAAAATCAAGCTGCAATAGAAGAGACTAGCTAACGGCTTAAGTCTTTCCAGAAGTAACACATATTAGGATGTTGTAAATAAGTTATTACATAATCACACAGACAAAAGTTCCCTAAATCTTACCAGATTGTTACCTTAGACAGCATAGCGTAAGTTTTGTCATAACTATTAAGGAGCACCAACAAAAGAGAGACAAAAACAGACCTCGTCTAGACTTGAGTACCAATTATCATATCACCAGTTCTGATTTTAGACTAAGCCTGGCAAATACTTATATTATAACTTATATAAAGAAAATAAACTTTTGGCAATGATGCTTCACTAGAGGATATTCAGCAGATCTCTGCAGAGTGAGGTACGACCTTCACCTCCTTTTGTAACAATTCTTTGTTCACATTGTTTAGGATACTTTTAAGCACCGTGATTCAGCATGAGGATATGTCCTGCATGGAAAATGGGCTCTGTCCCTTAGGCAGGTAGGTCTATGTCCATAATAGTTAGAAACGATGGGCATGAAGCATACCATTGTATAACACAGACTCATAAATAATAGTTATCGATATCATCATCATTATTATATGAGTATTATTTTGTGATCTAACTAATGTGAATTGATTTTTAAGGACATGAGCCACCCCTAAATGAAGTGATAGCATCAGGTTTTTGACTTTAATAAACTAAGACCCAGACAGATCCTGATGCAGGGTGACCTCATGTGGCACCACCACACTGAGAGCTCAGCCCTACCTGGAAGCACCAGTTGACTTTTACTAGTTGTCCCACCACTGGTGTCAACTGCCTAGTGCTGTGGGGTGTTCTGGGGGGTACAGTAGGCCTGCTGAGGGCGCGTGTCTCTGATGCTGTTTATTTGGGTTGGAAGAACATCTTGGCTGTCTACATGGGCAGCATGGCAGGGCAAGCACACAGGCTTTGAGATTTGGATCCAGTCCCATCATTTCCTAGCCAAGCGAACTTAGCAGTTGCTTGTCTCTCAAAGAACCAAATCTCTCAGCTGTAAAACAGGGGGGGAGGATACCTTGCAGGGTATTTGTGAAAATGGGAGACAATATATAGGAAGTACTCAGTACACCATAAGTGCTATATAAGGGTATTATTTAAACACTTTAGCAGCATCCATTAACGACTCCTATCTTGGAGGTTTTATGGGAGGATTAAAAGAAAAAATACATATGTAAGTACATAATAGACCCTTAACAAATGGTAGCCTCTTATGTAAGTTTCGCCAGAATACAGTTTTTTAATGGGCTCCTTTAAGTGTAACTCAATTTGTAGTTAAGAGACTTATTTTAGTCTTGGCTCTAGTGCTAATTAGTTGCGTGCACTTGAGCAGAACACTCTGGGCCTCAGTTTCCTCACTTGAAAATTAGATATTTGGATAAATGAGAAACCAAAATGTCCTCTTTTATACTAAAATGGATACTTTCTTATGCCTTAAAAGAAAAGAGCTTTGGGATACTGGAGAACATTCCAGAAGTGCAGCTAACGCTAACAAGTCAGGGTCATTAACTTTGCAAAATGAATGAATTCATCACAAATGAAAGTGGAAGCAAAATGGTTTATGCACAGCCGAGTTAATTCATTGCCTCGCGCCTGAGTCCCGGGGAAAATTGCGCCGGGCTCTTCTGGGCTCCTCCAAGAGATTGTTGATAGAGTCTTGTGTGGTTTGCTTCCTTCTCACATCAAAACGTTCAGCATACTTTAAATTTAGAAGCAGCCTTTCTTCCTGGTGTTAAGGAAGCAGTGACCACATCACCTCAACTTTCTTTTTAACAATCTTAGAGTCTGAGCCCACCTGCTGTGCTCAGTTTTTTTTTATTTTTAAGTAAAACACCTTTTGCCAGTCAAAAGATCAAGTTTACCTCTTAATTAAAAAGCTACTAATGACATGCTTTTCAAAGCACTTCTTTGAATTAAATATTGTTAAGGCAGGGTGGTGGGTGATGAGAAAGTGTCTTTGCTTTGGGGATTTTGAAACAAATTCTGTTAATGGATTACTTAGATGCCATAGCCCGCAGATACACTTCTTGTGATTCCTTTATTAGTGTTGGTGTGCTCAGTGCCTGGCACACAGCAACTGCTGAAATGTGTGTTGAACAAATAAATGAATAAAAGAAATATCTTTTCATGATCTTCAACGAGAATAGCATAACCTGTCTTGAGTGTGTTAACGTTAGGTCCTATTTGTCATAGAAATTAACTGGGAAGGGCACCTGAATTTTGGGTGATTGGGTTTGGGAGAAGTTAGGGAAGGGGAGAGCCTGGCTTGGCACCTGCTGGAGCCTCTTCCTTCAGACGGAGGGTGGGATGGAGTAGCAGGGAGAAGACTCATTGCTGTGAGCTTTACCATTCAGTCTCCAGCCAAGTAAGGCCTGGTGGCCTCCTCCGTCGGAGGTTAGGTGTGGGGTGTGCGTGTGTTGTGGGAGCTGAGTAGGAATGGCTGAGCCCGGCCTGAGCTGTTGGGAAGAAGCAGAGGGCGAAAAAGGAAAAAGTCTGAGACTAAAAATGCTTTTATACGTGGAATGGAGCAAGTGAATGATCCTTCAACTCTCATTTGGGACTTGATGCTGCTCTGTACTAACTTTCCATATTGAAGATGCCCCTTCCTTTCTAGAGGACCAAGAATTCACTTTATCCCTGGCAGTATGCATTGCTCATGACAGCACAAGAGAATCAGACAGAGTCCGGGTGGTATGAAGTAGAAGGAAGAGTATTGGACTAGAAGTCTTGGCTCAGCTGGTAAGCTGTGTGGCTTTGGGCAAATTATTTAACCTCTCTGGGCCTCTGTGACAACATCTGTAAGGTGAGGAGTTTGGACTAGGTAATCTTTTTTATTCAGCAATGTACTCTGTACTTGGTGTCAGGCACTAGGCCAACGAAGTGATCCAGAGTTGAGTCACACAGTCCTGGTTCTCGTTCTGGTAGATAAAGGCTTAAGAAGGGTGAATAACAAATGCCAGCAGGTAAAGAGAAGGAAGTGACTCATTCTGTTTGCTAAGGCTTGGGAACTGACATTTGAGGAATAGAAATTCACTGGAAATTTATTTATTCTGTCATCATACATTCATTTCATAAATGTTGGCTGGGTGACTACAGTATCCAAGGAATGAGGAAGTAGCCAGGAAGATCTTACCCTCATTCAGTTTAATCGAGGCTGGGGGTGGTACAGGAGGTTAGGAAGAGGGACTATTCATATCTGACATTTAGTGAACACTTAGAATTGCCTCATTTCACTCTCCCAATATGCCCACAGTGGAGGTTGCACCCTCATTGTACAATGAGAAAATTGGGGCCTATGGGAATGAAACCATTTGCTGAGCTCACGGTAAGAAGTGATAAGGACTCACACCCACCTCCGTCTGTCTTCAGAGCTCCCGCATTTAACTGTGATGCAATTTTGTGGAAGAGAGGGCTTCCCGGGCCACTGAATGGACGCTCGTGTTGCCTGCCTAGCATTCCTTCTTTGGGAAACAGCTTACTATTTTCCTTCAGAGATCTAAGCCCTCCCACTCTCAACCTATGCATTTCAAGTGGAGTTCTCCAAGAAATCAACAATACAAAGAGATGTATGCACCCCTATGTTCATCTCAGCAATGTTCACAATAGCCAAGATGTGGAAGCAACCCAAGTGTCCATCAACTGATGACTGGATAAAGAAGACAGATAGAATGGAATACTACGCAGCCAAAAAAAGACGAAATTGTCCCATTCACAACAATATGGATGGACCTTGAGGGCATTATGTTAAGCAAAATAAGCCAGACAGAGAAAGACAAATACCATACGATTTCACTCACGTGTGGACGATAACCAAACACATGGATAAGGAGAACAGATTCGTGGTTACTGTAGGGGAAAGAGGTGGGGAGGAGGGCGAAAGGGGTAAGGGGGCACAAACTTATGGTGAGGGATAAAAGCTAGACTATTGGGGGTGGCCAAGATGTGGTCTATACAGAAACTGCTATATGATAATGTACACCTGAAATTACACAGTGTTATAAACCAACATGACCTTGATAAAATAATTAAGAATAAAGTGGAGTTCTCATCTCTTCCCTGACAGGCTTCAGAGGTGAGGTCCTGACTCAGGCCTGGCCTGTCAGAGCACACGTGCTCCTGGTCACAGTGATTGCCCCGGCGTTGGGCACATGACTAAGCTGCACCAATTGGAATCAACGCCTGGGCTTTTGCTGGAAATATTGAAAAAGAGTCTTGCTCTCTCCCCTGGGATCTTTAAACTATAGACTGTAAGCCCAGAGCAGCTGATGGCCATTTTCACCCCCATAAGCGGAGAGGGCACCTGCCTGAGGATGAAGCCGACAGAGAGGAAAGCAGGCCAGTGTAGCATTGTCCAGACAACATCCTTTGAGCTCTTAGACCTAATTTTGCCTGAAATGGGGACTATTCTTGTACTTTTCAGTTCTGTGAGCTAAGAGGTTACTTTTTTTCTGGGCTGGACCAAGACCTCCAAGGAAAGTCACTCTAGAAGCCTGACATCCCATTCTAGGAATAAAGTCCTCCTTTTCAGAAATGTTTGGTAGAGGCCAACTTGCAGGTCAACTCCATGGTGCCTGGGAGGGAGGTCTGATGGAAGCCCTGATTTAGGGAGGGTGGGTGAGTCCTGGGAAGAAGGAATCCAGAACGGCAAGCCATATGTTTAGCAGGGTCTGATAATAGTAAGAGAGTAGGATTGCAAGGATAGCGCCCTGACAGCCACCCTGAAACTGGCTATGGGGGAAAAGCTATATGGGGACTGAAAGTCCCATCAGGCTGAATGCCAGAACCCCACGATGTTTAGGGTGCTATGCATCCGTCCTGGGTTAGAAAGGATACAATCATTACAGTGGGGTTTCCCAACAGACGCTGTTGAATTCCTCTGAGACTAGTGACACAGATCTGCACCCTTGACTGGGCAGGAGGTCAAAGGCCCGTGTGGGTAGCAGCTTCCCTGTGGAGAGGGACAGAGCTGTAGAGTGGTGCCGCCTCTGGGTCACCGGCTCATGGTGAGAGGCAGCCAGGCGTGCTCATGGAAGTATGTGTAAGGCGCACCCTGGGGATTTCCAGGAACGTGTGGAGCAGGGGAGAAAGAAAACTACAAGAACTGGAATTCCTGATTGTGCAAGTGGTCGTTTAGAGCTAGGGAGCTCAGGTGTTAATGTTAATGGGATCACATTGGGCTCACCCTGAGGAGGCTGAGGAGCATCGTCACACTGCGGGTGGGGAGGTGTCATGAGGAATCTGTTAATTCAGGGTGAATTTGCACCAGAGTCTAAGAGGCAAACTGTTTCTTTCCCCGCCCTTGTCCTTTGCATCGTTCTCAGTGCCCCGATCACTGCAGGGACGGTACAGGGATTGCGACAGGACTGTGCTGAGCTCATAGCTCTTGGGAGGGGTCCAATGCAGTCAGGATAGGGGAGTTTCATCAGGACCCTTAGGAGGGATGTGTCCTGTGTTCTAGGTGTGCCTGTGTGTGTATGTGTGTGGCGGGGGTGGGGGTGGTGGGGAGCGACACACAGAATGCTGGGAAAAGTGCTCAGAGCCACAGGTGACAACTGACTTCTGGAAGTGTTTGGAAGCAGAACATTAACGGGACCAGTGAGGAAGAGGACCCAGTAGGAGATGTCAGGGGTGCTCTAATTCATCTTCCTCAATGGTCTCTCAGGAAACTCCCATTATTAACTTCTCTACCAAGGCCTACAAGACCTCTATTAAAATGCAAATGAGCTTTGCTAAGGACATCCCAATGAGCCCTTACCAGCAATGAACACCTCAGCTGCCCCTCCTTTCTTAGGAGGGAATTAGCTCTAGGAGAAGGGGATGTAAGGCAGCTATAGTCTGACGGCGGGAGGAGGTGAGAGAATGACCTCCTCCTGGGTGAAGCCAGGAATGTACACAAGTCAGGGAAGCCAGTGGCGGCATGACAGCGTGGGTTTCCAAAGATGAAAGGAAGGATTTTTTTAGGGGACACAGGAGAGAGATGAAGAGAGAAGAACTTCAGACCAATTTCACCAGTTTTCAGTTTCACTTGGGGTTGAAATTGTCCATATGACCTAGCACTCGCCTTTTTTAAGGCATGGCTGATGCTCAGGGGCTCACAGACCCCCCTGCAGAAAGACATGTTTTCAAGAGCGTCAGAAGCTGAGTGACACAGGCCCCTGACCCGTCGGCATGATTTTGAGTCTCTTCTACTGGATGGTTATGGGAGAAAAGTAAGGTATGTTTTAGACATTCCAAGGAGATATTTTTTTTCTCAAGACATCTAAACTGATCCTCCAGTTGATTCTTAATTCTACAAAGGCAGATCAAGTGTTTAACTCTTAAAGCTGGCATATTAATTGTATATCAAATTTATATTAGAGTTATGCTCTGTATAACATTTTATAGAACATTAGGGCCCTTTGGATAATCAATATATTAAGTTCATTTATAACCATTTTAGAGATAGAAGCATAATTTTGCTCTTTTAATGTTTTAGATGTTTATAGTTATTTCACTGTCGTTGGTCATATCTGTAATTTTCTTGATATCAATTTCTTGGCCACAATGTTCCCCTTGCTCTCTCTTTCCTCCACATCAGACTCTCTTGCATCTGGTGCATCCAGCTTTCTAGTGTTGGGGTGAAATGTGGGGCTTCCTAGTTAATCAGCCCAAATTGGAGTCTCTTGAAATATGTGAGTTTGGTTCAGAAACAAAATTCAACCGAGTAAATTTTGAAGATCTTATCAGTCATATTCCATGATTCATGAATTGGGTAGCATCCAATCTGGAAGACAGAAAGGAGCTCCAAGAAGCTGTACAAAATGAAAGACTTTTGTGGGCAGAAAGGAGCAGGAACAAGGAAGTTATACCAGGCGAAAAAGCAGGTTGGTTGTTGCAAGGTTACTTTCATTTAGGGGATGGCAGGGGTCTATGCAGATTACCCAAGTGGTGCTGATCACGGGATTCCTGATGGACTGGTATAAGATTCCGTTTCTGGGAGAGCTGAAACTGTAATTAAGTTAAGTCTCACAGTTTGGTGACATGGGGCTTAGCATAAGCAACTCCATTTTGGATCTGTTGTTTTGATCAGTATGAATACATTTTAAGCAGTGAAAACCAAGAAGGTAAGTTTTTAAGACACTCTTAATATCGTAGAGTATGAACAGATTCTTAAAATGCATCTCAGCCTTTGGAATCCACCCTCTGTGCCCAGCATTATAAGCAGGGAGAAGGCAGTGGCTCGTCTGGAGGGCCACCTTCGAGTAGGGAGCACATGCCTCTGCCTCTGCCAGCCTTGCTGTCCCTCAGCTTCCTTGGTTTTGTTTGGCTTGGCTTTGTTACCACACAAAATTGTGGTTCTCTCACCCAATGCCTGTAAAAAAGCCAATTATTATGGCAGCAGCTTTTGGGAAAAGAAATCAGCTTTATTGTGAGATGGATCTGCAAGGAGACAGGGGCACATGCTCTCTGATCTGTCTCCCTGATCCAGGACTTGGGGCATAATTTATGGGGTGAAGGGCAGGGCAGCCTGAAGTGTGGAGACAGATGATTGGAGGTAAGGAGAAGTGAGGTAACTGATGATCTGCGCACGGGTAATCAGGCTTCATGCCTCTTCAGAGGACGCATGTTCACAAAATGGTGGCGTCACCATGATTTGAGTGTGGAGATTTTAGCTCCTTGTCATCAAAAAGGTCACTTATCAAGCATTTGCGCAGGCCCAGTTGATGGGTTGGTGGTCTCCATCAGCCTGAATTGGACAAGGGGTCTCAGTTCCTGAAAAACTACTCTTAATTACTCTGCTGATAAGAAGGGTCAGTTGAACCGGTCCTGGAGGGCCTGTGGTTACAGCTCCCTCTATTTTCTGGAACAGCTTGTGGATTTGTGCTTGTAAGAAGGAACAGACAAGCAGGCTTGGCTGAAACCTTAACATTAAAACGAACCCACACCTGCATGTGGGGCTATTTCTGTGTGGTCACTTCTGAGCTTCGCTTCTGTTTTATTTTCTCATCATATAATCTCGGTGGGGATCCATTTCCATAAGATGGGGGCAGTAAGAACCTTTTGTTCATCTCTGCCTTAGGATGGATCCTGAGATCCCCTGGAAACATGGATTCCATCGCTTAACATGTTAGCCCTGGGATTTCATGGCAGCCGGTGACAGATCTGAAATGGTGGAAACCCTTTGGAGACTAAATTAGGGATTGGTATTAAGCAGTGCAGAAAAATGCCAAAATACGTTCTTCTTTTCCTTGAAGATTGGTTTGACGTGGGGAGCTTTTTATGGTGCCAGAAACCACATGCTAGGCTGTAATTGCACATAATTATTTCCCTGCATGCTGCAAAGTGCTGGACTTGAGGCATCCTACAGAATCCCATTAATTTCTTGATTGGGGCCCCCGACAGGGCCAGACAGGGCTGTGTTGAGTCTGTCTGGTCTTTAAGTGAAGAAGTCACTGGCTGTCCAGTGGCTGATGTTGTTTCCTCCTAACTCTGGGGCCTTGATCTCTGATCCGAGGCTCCATTGCCAGCAGACTTTCTTAGAATTCTGTGGTGGTGTCTTCTTAAGCTTGGAATATTTCCACACAAGAAAACGGAAGTGGACAATGGAAGAAATCACATGAATGATTCAAACACATATGCCAAATACCCCCAGAATACAAAATAAGCCTTTTCTAATTATCTGGTTATTTCAGGTGAGAGGCTTGGCAAAAACCTAAATTTGGCAGGTAGTTACTTTTTCCTTTTCATTCAATGTGTATAATGGCCCAGACTTCAGCAATGCCACCTAGAAAGCTCTCCTGCATCCAGGATTCGGCTTCTCCCCCTGGCATTATGTGGGAGACTGTGTGGGAACGTGACCTTTCACTCCTACATGTAACCCTCAAAGGTTAGGTATATTTCCCAAAGATTACTTAAAAGTGCTAAAATGGTTTCAATTGTTAGTGTTAAAAAAATCTTCCCAGAATGTTTGTGTCTGGTGTCCTGGCTTCACAAACACAGTCTGGGGAGCAGAGTTAATTTTGCTGATTAAGTTTGTCTGGTCTCCCAGGGTGATTGTCTTGCTCATTAAATCTCACAGTTCAGGCTGTCACGGTGAATAGGAATGAAAACTGGGGCAAATGCACACTGTCCCCAGGACTTTTGTTGGAAGAGGCACATTTTAAACAATCAAGCCTACATATTAGGTTTTGTTTTCTATTAGACCTCTTTCTCCTTTTAATTGAAACAATGCCAATTCTCCAGTTAACTGAGGGTCCCTATCACGTGCATTTCAGGGAATTTAACTGCTACCGAATTTTAGGTGGTCTAGAAATGTCAGATGGCTGTGTCGTGCCAATGTCATCTTCTACTGCAGGGAATTTGTTCCTGTCGCTTTAGCAGGAAGCCTCGCTTCTCACCGCCTCTGGTAGAGGTTGCGGAGAAATTAGCAACTTTGGAGAAGTTACGTCTGCTATGCTGTGGACTCAATAGGCTACTAAATCATAATTTTTTGGAAAAACATATCTGGGGTTCCAGCTCTGAATTTGAGATACTGGGAGCCCATCTGTGACCCAAGATGGCAAGATAAGTTTCCAGTATATTCTACATCATCCATACCCCACCCTACCCTTTGTCTTACCTACTGCAGGCCTGTACATATACTGATTTATCATTTATGAAGGAGACTGGGGGGTCTCTCTATTCCACGGCCACGTCTACACCCTCTGTGATTAAGTATATGTCTTGGAAATATTTTCCTCCAGCATATTATGGATGTCTAACACTGTTCATGGTGATTCTTATCATATAGCAGTTTAAAAATATTCTGAAATCTAATGTAATCAATTTTCCTTTATAGATTCTGAGTTCTGTGTCTTCTTTAGGAAAGACTACCCCAAACTAAGATAATTAAAAGAGTGGAAAGTAATAAAAATAATTTCTGTATGTATTAGTTTTCTATTACTGTGTAACAAATTACTACTAACATAGCAGATTTAAAGAACATAGATTTATTACTCACAGTTTCCCTGGATCAGGAGTCTGGACATGGCTTAACTGGGTCTTCTGCTCAGGGTCTCACAGGTAATCTAGGGGCTGGGGTCTCCTCTGAGGCTCAGTGTCCTCTTCCAGGCTCCCACGGCAGAGTTCATTTCTTTGCAGCTGTGGAACTCATGGTGGCTTGCTTCTTCAAGGCTAGCAGGAGAATCTCTTAAGCTTCAAACCTCTGACCTTTAGATTCTCTTCTAGGGGCTCACCTGATTAGGCCAGGCCCACCCAGGGTGATTTCCCTTTGGATTGACTCAAAGTCACTGATTAACATCCTTAAGTATATCTGCAAAAATTTCTTTGCCTTTGTCGCTTAACATAACCTTATCATAGGAGTGACATCGTATTTGCAGGTACCGCCCACACTCAAGGGCTGGAGATTATTCAGGGTTTGTACACCAGGAGGTGAGAATCTTGGAGGTCATCTTAGAATTCTATGTACCACACTGTATTTTTATAGCTTTTAAAAGAAGGCTTAGCAATTTAAATAATTGGATATGCTAGTAAGTAGGTACAAGCATTTCTGTCATAACACAGTAAAGTTTTCCTGAGAAATCTCAAATTCTGCAAAATCACACACTAAAAATTAAAAAAAAATAGAGCTTATGGAAAAATATTAAGTCACGGGAAGAGCGCTCAAAACCTAGGCTACTTTGTAACCAGAGCACTAAAAAGACACTAAGGATCCTAACAAAGCTAGAGCATAGTTTAAAAGACAGCTTAAATACTCAATAAATAATGATTGATTACAGCAAATATAGCATTCTGTCTAACAAAGAAAAAAATGAGCACAGCCTGATAGGAGAGTGAGAAAAGATTGAGGCTGGTAAGTACAGCAGTAATAAAAAATGCGCAAAGACTGAGGGGACCTCATAATGAGGATGTTACCAAACGAAGCCGAGAGAACAATGGCGGGAACAGGTGCTTCGTACACAACTGTCTTCCTTTGCAGATCGTGCAGTGAGCTGTTTTAGCACGTGTTGTGGTCAGCTGCTGTTACTTGATTGCAAAAGCTTTAACTTGTTGGGAAACATTGACTAGGAAAATGACTTCCACCTTATACAGACATGATTTCTTTGTTTACCAGTAGTGTTGGAGCTAATTGGTGTTATAGAAACTCATGTTGTAGCAGAAGAGACTGTGGATAATTTAAATTTCTCCTCTATTGTTATAACAGTATTGACTGAATAGTCTATCATTTCTCTTTTAGCAATCTTTTAAATGTTGATTATTATTATTATTATTTTTTGGGGGTGACGAAGATTGGCCCTGAGCCAACATCTGTGCCAATCTCCCTCCGTTTTGTCTGTGAGCCCACCACAGCATGGCCCGATGAGCAGTGTGCAGGTCTGTACCTGGGATCCAAACCCAAGAATCCTGGCTACTGGATTGGAGTGCACAAACTTAATCTCTACGCCACCGGGCCAGCCCCATAAATTTTGATTTTTATTTTATCAAAGTATACACACACATAGCCAAACAGTTCTTCAAAATTTATTACAAAAAAATAGCTGTCCTTGTGCATCTACCACCATTTCCTACTCCTTGAGGCCATTTCAACTATTTTAGGTGATTCTTTTGGTATCTACCTCTCTTTCTCTAAATAACTGCTTATATTTCTGTTTCCTAATTTTTTTCAGTTTTTGCCATTATCTATTAACTTCCTATTAGGAAAGATAAAGATTTGGCTCATGTTCACCCTTCTGCCTTGTCCCCATCACACAAAACCCCCACCACCCACTCTTTCTTCCTCCCAATATAATTCTATTATGATTTGTGTTTGAGCTGCATGCAGGATCTGCATTGGCCTGACCATGTAAGGGCTAATCATGCCCAGTTCATGCTGTAGCCAGTGATGATTTTTTCTTTCTTGCCTAACATCTTGTATCGCCTAGAGTTAATAACTGACTTTAAAAAATTATTTTGTTTTCACATATATGTTAATACAATCCTAAGCCTTCCCCAGGTATGCAAACCTCTGTCAATACATTCAAATATATTAGACACTCTGTTAATTTAATCTTCCTTAAGAATCTGCCTTGGGTCCTTCCCACCTGCTCTATTCTGGACTTGGCTACTTCCTAGCTTTCGCTGTCTCTCTCAAGCTCTCACTTTGAAACTTCACTTCGTCATCATCCCGGCTGTGTACATCTTAAAACGTTTTATTTTACCCAGACACTTGATTGAGAACTTGGCTGGGTATATAATGTAGGTTGGAAATAGTTTTTTCTTGGAGTTGTGAAAGCTTTGACCCATTATCTTCTTGCTTGCAGCAAAACTGTTGAGAAACCCAATGCCATACTGGATCTTGTATCCAAATCATTTGTGTGAAACCAGTTTTTAAAATTTTCTTTCTGGAAGCTTACAGGATCTTCTCTTTGTCTCTGATGTTCCAGAATTTTATGATACTGGGACCTTGCTGTGGTACCATTCTCAGTCTTTCTGCCAGGCATTTGGTAAGTCCCTTCACTATAGAGATACAAGACTTTCAGTTCTTGGAAGTCTTCTGGAATTATTTCTTGAATTTCTTTCTCTTCATTTTCTTTGCTCTCTCATTCTGGGAACTCCTGTTATTCAAATGTTAGACCTGCTAGACTGGTCTTTTTGTTGTCTCTTTGCTCTCTTCTGGGATATTTACTCCTCTCTCTGAGCTTGTATTTGTTTCTCTGTAACAAGTCCAATATGTTGGACTTGACTCCTTGACACTCATTTCCCCTTCCCTCATTTGTGTAGTAGCACAGGTTGGACCCCATTGTAGTTACTGGGGCTGTTTCTAAAAATTTCTGATTCTCTCTTTTTCTGGGCACATGGTCCCTTTGTAGTTGGGTAGAGCAATATGCTCAGTCCTGGCTAATATGTTGTGAACGGAAATGAAACGTATTCTTTCCAGGCTGGATAATTAAGTTGCCGGTGCTAGACTTTCCAGAACTCTCTTTTCCTCTGCTATAGTGATGATCAGTGCCCCAGAGAGTTTTTCAGTCTTGGTCTCATAGTTTGGATGAGTGTGGATGATGCTGAGCAGAACCTCCAGCGAACCATAATGGACAAGAATGAAGCATGAGCATGGTGGGATTGTTTCTTACCAGAGCAAAACTAACCCATCCTGAAACAAACTCAGTTCCAAAGGACGGGCCTGGAATTTCCATCCCTCTTGCCAATCATTTGTTCAGGAATATGAGCCTGAGACAACCAGTGCTCCTCTGGTCATCTATTTTCCTAAATTGGCTCCTTCAGACTAAAGCAACAGAGTTTGTTTGATGGTTGAGGGAGAACGATTCCTCTCTCTCTCTCTTCCTCTAGTCCATCTATTGAGAACATAGGTGCTACGATGAGGAGAAGCATCCTTAAAATTCAAAATTCAGCCAGTATTACAGATGACAGAGCTGAGAACCAGAAGGATCTTGGGTCCTTGATGAGCCTGTTGGGCAACTGGATCAATCACCCCCAGAGTCTGCCCAATGTTTTCGACTTCTAGTTGTGAAGGGAGCCATGTCTTTACTGCTTAAGCCACTTTGAGATTGGTCTTTTGTTACTTACAGTCCAAAACATCCTGATGGATATGGGAAATAATACCACCCTTGCAGTTGGAGGGAGAGCTAATTAAGATGCACAACACTCAATAAATTAAACATTGAATAAATTAATTTATTTCTTTATTCTATGCTTCATTCATTTAAAATTATCCTTGTCCACTAAAGTCATTAAAGGAGAGAAGTTGTAGATTGAAGTTAGCAGATGATGTCACTCTTTCACGTCTAATTCCCGAGAATGGCTAGGCATTATTCTGTACTATTCATTTATGTTTATTTAATTACACTCACCCTGTGCCAAAAAGGATTTGAGGTAGCTTGCTGTTTGATTGTCACAACCTTAGAGTTTGGAAAGGTTTATCTAAGGTAAAACCACAAAGAAATCACTAGAGTAGTAACTATAGTAAATATTAAAATTCCCAGGGTGCTGGGGAGTTGACGTAAGGCCACCTTTCCATTTCCCAATTTCCGATTTTGGGTTTGCTTTGTAAATCCACTTACAAGATGCACCTGTGACCGAGGGCAGAGACACACTTGCCCTAGGTTACAGGTTAGATGGCAGTGTGATGTGATGATCAAGAGCAGGGTCAGCAAACCAGAGCTTGGGGGCCAGATCCAGCTGGCGACCTGGTTTGGTTCTGCCAGAGAACTAGGAATAGTTTTTATACCTTTAAAGAATTACGAAGACAAAAACAAACACTAAAGACACAGGCAGTATGTGGTCATGAAGCCAAAAATATTTACTCTCCAACCCTTTATAGAAAAAGTTTGCCAACTCCTAGTTAAGAGCCCAAGTTCCAGAACAAGATAGACCTGGATTTGAATCCTAGTGAGATCCATGTCATGTTACTTCACGTCTCTGATCCTCAATTCTCTCACCTGTAAAATGAGGATAATGCTTCCAACTTTTCAGGCTTGATGCGAGGATTGAAGGAAATTGGGTCTGCAGAGTGCTCCTCACAGATCCGGAAAAGTACGCTAAGTGTAAAAGCTTACTCATTTTTATGACTTGTCTTTGAGCAAAGCCTCCTGGTACCTCCGGGAGCAGGCTGCTCTCATCCACGCTGGGGAGCAAAGACATCATTGTCTCCGGGCTGTTGATGGGGCCGTGGCCCTTCCCCTCACGCTGCTCCAGCTATAATCAGGCAATCACTTTTGCCCTAGCACCTAATCAAACAATTTTGCCATTTCACATTCAGACACTCAGTACTTTGCAGACTATCCTGTAAAACCCTTATATTTTCATTAAGAGTTGATAATAAACTCTAGCACTGAAAGTTTTTCCAAGTTCGTGATTGATGACAGTGTGATTGGGAGCTGAGTGGCTCGGGAGAGAATCTGCTTGGAGCAATTGAGGGGCCTCCGAGCAGCGCCTTCCCACACCCATCAACTTCACTACCTGCCCAGAGCCTTCTAGAGATGGCCCCTTCTCCGGGAACAATTGCAGAATAAACAGCCTGGGGTTTTGGTATCATTTCTTTCCCTTTTCTTTCAGTGCCACTCTGGAGGCAAGTTGTGGTCAGATCCAGAAGGTCTGGAAATTTGATCATCTTTATTTTTATGCAATTCAATGGTAGCAAAGGATGAAAAATCTATGGGTTGTTTCTTCCTTTCTTTTTTTTCTTTGTCTCTTCCTTTTAAAAAATTTGGCTCATGCTCTGGAGTCTGAATGTCTTGCATGCTTGAAGACAGGGCAGAGAGTGCCCCTCTGGAGGTCTGTTCCAGGAGCTGCGAGAAGCCAGAGGTGGCCAGGATCGCCTCACTGGGCAAGGAGGTCTTGTGGGGAGAGGCAGCTGCTGCTCTGCCCCAGTGGCACGGCAGCCTAGTGGAAGCAGGATGGTCCTGCCGGTGAGCTCCAGCTCCAGCGCAGCCTCTCTTTAAGATGTCCACACCTTATACTAGATGCTGCACTGTTTGAGGGAGTTCTGTCCCCTCTGCCAAGGCAGGAGAGACCTGGGAACACTTTAGGGAGTTCTGCCCCTTTTCTAGTGAAGCCATCCTGACAGGAAGGTGGAGGCAAAAGGGAGTGGGTGGCATAGACAATGTCATGGCCACACAGATTTGGGAACAGAATGCAGCATCAAGACTGTGAAGGTGGCAATTGCCAATTTATGCCCATCTGTGCACAGTAAAAGCTCAGAGAAGCTTTGAGAGGTCAAGACCTTGGTGACCTCGAGCAGAGGAAATAACAGTCTGTGAGTGTGGGTGTTGTCCAGCTCTGATTTAGGAGGGGATTGTTCTATTGAGGGAGGAACGCTTGTTCCCCTCCCATGACACCCCTCTGGTGATGCTTGTGTCATGGGGCCCCACCCCTCCTCCATGAATGAGACTGCCTGCATCACCTTACCTCCAACTGAAGAGGACGCTGGAGGGGGCCAGCCTGGTCAGCCCAGCTGAGGGAATGTATGTCTGGCATTGACCATTGCTAATTGATGAAAACTCTGTGCACAGGCAGCCCAAGGGCATTTAGATGTGGCATGGAGTGATGGAAACTGACTGGAATTTGGGGCTCAATGAGATGTGTCTACTTTTATGCTTAAACTTAGGTTATTTTTCAGAAAGTCATTTCAAATGCATTGTTTTCCTTTCTCCCATTAGATCTTCACTCATTTATGTGCCAAGTCTCACACTGTAAGGTGGGGAGCAACCTGCCAAGACAGTTAGCCATCCACCTTTGCCTCTGCTTCCCACACACTCAGGGGGAAGACAGACGATTCACTTTTCAGTCTCCAGAGCAAAACCTTGGCACTGCTCCCCAGAATGCAGTGAACAGATTGAGAGGGAGAGAGCCTCTGATTGCTCCATCCAGAAAGAGCATCAAGGACAACAGATACGGGGCAAGGCCCTGAGAGAAGGCAGCAGAGCCCAAAGGCCATCATCTGTCAGAGAGAGCCGCCATCTTGCTTTGGGGAATCGTGGTTTGGTTTCCTTCCCTTAAATGTTCGAAGACCCTCGGTTAGACCCCTCCTGTGTTTTTAGCTTGTGCATCTTTAGGTCCCCCTGGGTTACCTTTCCCTTCCAAAGTCCCTTCTCCTCAGGGCTTGAGGGTTGAGGTCCAATGGAAGGGAAGGAGTTAAAAAAGTAAACTTCCTCACCTTCAAAATTGAGCAATCCTCCCAGTCCTCATGGCCTTTCCTCTCCTCTGCCATCCCAATTCTGTTTCTTCCACAGCCTACTGGAAG
Organism: Equus quagga; assembly: GCF_021613505.1. NCBI lineage: Eukaryota > Metazoa > Chordata > Mammalia > Perissodactyla > Equidae > Equus > Equus quagga. The sequence goes on from NC_060270.1 coordinate 77,036,884, forward strand.
AATAATGTGCTTTTTCTTGCTCATGTTCTCACTGAGATTTTTTAACGTTCCTGCCATCAGGTGAAGAGGATGTTTCCCCTAAAATGTAAATGACTGATAGTCCTGCTTTTGAAGCCTTGAACAGAAAGACGGATGTTCAGAAATGTACTCCTAGGTGTTGACACTCCTGGAGCTGTTCCTGTTTTATACAACAGTGACACTGGAATTAATTGAGAGAGTTGCAAAGGGGAACATTTGCCAGACTCCTTTGCTCCCAACCAGCCTTATCACTCCCTTCTGTGAAATGTGATAACATGTTTGTCTTTTTCGATGCAGAATTAGATTATGTTAAAACACAGAGAATCATGAACCAAAGATGCTTTTATGGAAGGAATGGAATGAACCGCAGTTCTGACTCTCTTTTCTTGTAGTTTTCAAGTGCATAAAAATGGGCATCAAATCATCTGCAGGGCTTGTTAAAACAAGATTCCTGGGGCCTGGGGATTTGCAACTCTAGCAAATTTCCACATCTTGCTCGTGCTGTGACCCAGGCATCACACTTTGAGATCCAGAGCATTAAAAAGATTGTGGGTTCTCCATCTTGATTTCTTTTCCCAACAAAACCTCTCCAGTGTTTTGTTCTCTTAAGTGCTTCTGAAAATATTCTCAGAGGACATAGCTTTTCCTTTATTAATGTAAGAAATATTGTAAATACTAAATTAAACATCTGCATGGCCAACTTTGCAGCTGCTTGCCAGGATGTGGCTGCCTTGAACCTACCTGGTTTAGGGACGTGGCTGGCAAAAAGACCTCACTAGCAGGATGGCTTCTAGAAGCCTAAGGAAGGGATGGTGTTCTTGTTCTCTTTCCAGCCATTGCTGGGATGTCCTCGGAATTCCTGACATTTTCTCGTTGCCATGCCCAAAGCAACGTTCTTTGTCTAGCACCAATTCTAGAGAGGGTGGGGCTGATAGGAGGGGAATGAGAATTTGGTGTTTGCCAGTCTCTGGAGTGGAATTTTCCTATTACAACTGGTTGCTTTCAGGTTATGTTCTTCCATGCTCCTTCATTTCCAAGTAAGAAAAGATGAAGCTCAAACTACCTTAACCAAGAAAGGAAAAAGCATCAGCTCAGGTCACTGGAAAGGCCAAGGAAGGCTCCCAAGCTGTTCTCAAGAGAGATCTCTATGCAGCTCTCAGGTTGACTACTGGCCATATCGGCACTACCACCTATCCCCTGAGTGCCCACTATGAGCGAAGAATTGTTGTGGGCACTGGGAAGAGGGATCCCATTTACATTCACAAAGAGACCAGAGAGAAAAAGGAAAGATAATGCTTTGCCTTTTTTATGTTCATCCCTTCATCAAAAATGTTTTTCCTTCCTTATCCCTAACCATCCAAAGCCTGTAGATCTTTCATTGCCCACCATCCATGAGGCCTTTCCTGGCTCTGCTAGCAAGAAGTAAGGCTTCTTTCTTTGAATGCCACCAACAGTTTACTGGTGGGAGGTGTGTAGTTATAGTTAAACATCTGGGCTCTGCTGGGTACTGCCTGGACACTCGCTAGCTATTTGTCTTCTTCGGGCAAGTTACTTCAGCTCTCTGTGCCTTACTTTTCTCATCATAAAATGAGCATAATAAGTATCCACCTCCTGGAGTTGAGGGAGGAGCAAAACTATTAACATTAAAAGTGCTAGGATGGTGTCTAGCACAGAGAAAGGCCTGAACAAATGTTTCCTTTTGTTAATTTATTTTTCTTCTGTGCCACTGCTCATTTTCTACCTTGTATTATTATTTCTGGTATGAGAACCCCACAAACCCCCTTTTATAGGCTGGGCCCCCTCGGCTACAGAAAATATTCTGACCCACAAATTGTAGATTTTGTTGACATCATGGCGTCTCATAGCTTCTCTTGATCACCAGCCATACCTTGACTCAAACCTGATTAGAAAAGAGTTGATTGACAGGCCCTGCCAATTTGTATCTCATCTTCTCCAGTCTTCTCCATCCCTTCCAGTCTCTTCCCACGACAACTGCCAGCCCATGATGAACAGGTAGACTTTTTTTTAAGAGACACCTTAGGGTTCATCCTTCCATCTCAAGACTTCTTTATATATCTTTATATTTACTGCCAACAATTAAGATTTTAAAATCCTTGAGGAGTTCAAGCGTTCCAGTCTTCTTGGTGCTGGTGGACTCCTTAAGTGCTTCCCACTTTCTATATTCATATATCAAAATATGAATTTTTGTATTATATCTCACATTTGAATAAAGGAAAGGCAAATGCTTCCTCAAGAATTCATCCTTGGGGCCAGCCCATGGCTGAGTGATTAAGTTTGCCTGCTCCACTTCGGCGGCCCAAGGTTTCACCAGTTTGAATCCTGGGCGCGGACATGGCACCACTCATCAAGCCATGCTGAGGCGGCATCCCACATGCCACAACTAGAACGACCCACAACTAAAAATACACAACCATGTACCTGGGGACTTTGGGAGTAAAAGGAAAAATAAAAAAATCTTTAAAAAAAAAAAGAATTCATCCTCATGTGGAGAAATTGGAACTATTTTGCACTGTTGGTGGGAATGTAAAATGGTAGAGCCACTATGGAAAATAACATGGGGATTCTCAAAAAAATTAAATACAGATTTACCATATGACCCAGCAATTTCACTTCTGGATATATACCCAAAAGAATTGATAGCAACATCTCTGAGAGATATTTGTGCACCCACGTTCATAGCAGCATTATTCCCAATAGTCAAAAGGCGGAAGCATCCCAGTGTCCATAGACAAATAAATGGTTAAAAAATGTGGTCTAGCCATACAATGGAATATTATTCAGCCTTAAAAAGGAAGGAAATTCAGACACATGCTGCAACATGGATGAACCTTGAGGACATTATGCTAAGTGAAATAAGCCAGTCACGAAAGGACAAATACTGTATGATTCCACTTATATGAGGAACCCAGAGTAACCAAATTCGTAGAGACAGAAAGTAGAATGGTGGTTGCCAGGGCCAGGGTGGGAGGGCAATGGGGAGTTAGTGTTTAGTGGGTACAGAGTTTCAGTTTTGCAAAATGAGAGGAGTTCTGGGGTTTGGTTGCACAACAATGCGAACGTACTTGACACTATTGAACTGTACACTTAAAAATGGTTAGGATAGTAAACTTTATGTTGTGTATAGTCTACATTCCTCCTCACACCCTGGTTTGAGAAATACTATCTTAAAAACGAACCTCTTACTCTATGGAAATCTTTCACTTACTAATTATTGCTGTTAAAGAGTTTTCTTTTCTTTTTCATGATGAACAAATATCCAAATTTTATTTTATCTTATTTTTTAAGTTTTTTAATATATTTTTTATTGTGGTAACATTGGTTTATAACATTATATAAATTTCAGGTGTACATCATTATATTTCAATTTCTGTGTAGACTACATCATGTAAGAGAAGATTTCTTATTATAATTGGTAAAGGAAAATTTTTAATGCTTATCATTGAAACAAAACACAAAGTAGTTCTCTTATCAGGAGGGCTATAAACACTGTCACTAAGAGAAAACGCAGATCACAGTGGAGAGAATTCCAAAGTGTTTGCTGGGAAAACAAAGGAAACCAGGCAGGGAATTTTGGCATGAAAGGGGTAGTTAAGGGCTGTTAGCTGGGAAACAATAATGGGCTCAACCTGAACGTCCTTTTTTAGAGCTCAGAAAAATGCAGAGCAGCGGGATCAAGAGGCTTCTCCCATCAGCACCGTTCACTGCAAGGTTGTGTGCTATTGCATTTCCATGTGATGAATTTTAAGCCTCTATGACATTTCCATTCATTATTTATGTGCATTTCTTAACTTCCCAACTAGACAATATTCTTGAGGGCCAGATCTGTATCTGAGGTGAACCAAACAAGACTCTTCCTTTTATTCTGTTGAGGTGATAAATTGTGATTGTGATTTTAAAGCTATGTCAACATCACATATCATCAAAGATTCTTTGCAGAATATGTTTCAGATGGAACCTGAGGATCAAAGACAAAATGATGGAAAAGGGAGGCACGTCTGAAGGAATGGCAGAGGCAGTGAAGTTAGTACAGGAGGCGACTTTGAAGGACCGGATGTAGGAATCAGGAAGAATGTATTCATTTGGAGAAGTGCGGACTGTAAACATTCCATTCCAGAGGCAGTCAAGAGCAGTTTTTACTCTAAATTTGTTAAAAGACTAGACTTTCCTTAAAGTACAGGCAACAAAGAGGACTGTCAACATGAATCTGTCATTTCCTCTCTTTCTTCTTGCTAAGAAGGATTCGGTATTTGTCAGGCACGGGAGTGCATCAGGAACCTGGGGGCCCACAATGCAGCCTGGCCTCTGCACGTGTGCTGAGGGGCCTCCTAAACTGCTGTCACCAATGCCCCACCAAGCCTCTACTAGCAACGTCCTATGGACATTTTTGTGTGTGTGTGTGAGGAAGATTAGCCCTGAGATAACATCTGTTGCCAGTCTTCCTCTTTTTGCTTGAAGAAGACTTTCGCTGAGCTAACATCTGTGCCAATATCCCTCTGCTATATGTGGGATGCCACCACAGCATGGCTTGATGAGCGGTGCCAGGTCCATGCCCAGGATCTGAGCCTGCAACCCTGGGCCACTGAAGTGGAGCATACGAACTTAACCACCATGGCACCGGGCTGGCCCCCCGTGGACGTTTTTAACACCTTAGCCCAGAGGCTGGCACACTTATTCTGTAAAGGGCCAGATAGCAAATATTCTAGGCTCGTGGGCCCCATCATCTCTGTTGCAACTACTCAACTCTGCCGTTAAAGCGTGAAAGCAGCAGTAGGCGACACGTAAATGAATGAGTGTGGCTGTGTTCCAGTAAAACTTTATTTATGGACATTGAAATTTCAATTTCATGTAATTTGCATATTTATGAATACTCTTCTTTTTATTTCTTTTAAAGCATTTAAAAATGTAAAAGCCATTCTTGGCTTGTGGGCCATACAAAAACAGGTGGTGGGCTGGATTCGGCCTGTGGTCTGCAGTTCACTGAAACCTGTTTTAAAGCTCCCAGCTCATTCTAATGTGCAGCCAATGTTGAGAACCCCTAGCCTATACTTTGAGTTTCTTGAACCATAGACCTAATGTATCATATATCCGCATATGATAGGTAGGTGCTTGATAAAGTTTGAATAAATGAATCTCTGTAGATCCCCTGCAGCTCCTTGCTGATGGGTATTTATTGAAATGGTTAATAAACTAGGACATCTAAGGACCTGGACAGGTTATGACTGGGGAAGGTGAGGGACAGAGCAGCAGCAGATGCTGCTGGGATTCAGGGGAGGCAGAGATCCAGGAGATGCAGAAGTGGGGGGGTTGAGGCCGTGGAGGTGCACCACTCAAACCTCCCTTCAAGAGAACCTGATGTGGGAAGCATAGCTGGCAGACAGTCATTGGCCGCTGCACTTTCAGGTTCATGCCAAGGCCATCCTCTCCCCAGGCTGTTCCCAGCCAACACTGAGCATGACAGGGGCCCTAGAGCTGGGTCTCCCGCTGGTGCAGGAGTCTTTGCCCTGGGCTCCCCACCAGCCTGGCGGAGGCTCTCTCACAACTGCGCTGCATACGACATTCCTGCCACTGCATCCTTCCTTCTCGCTCACCGTTCACAGGGGTCAGGCTGCATCATGGGCTGAAGACATTTCCAGCTACACCTGCTCCCTTTCTCCTTCAACCTTCAGAGGTGTGGCCTCCAATAAATCTCTTCTCGGAGGCCCCGGACTGATGGAAGGGACACTCAGTGGGGAGACTTTGTGAAGAGTAGATATATCCCATCTTATCTCAAGTTTGGGATTTCTCTTTTTTCCTTTTCCCATCTCCTCCTTATTTCTCTGAGGATAGAATCAGCAGGGCTGGCAACTGGCTGTGCTGATTTTAATAGGATTGATGAAAGAATTGCAGTCAAGTGTGAAATTTCTTCCTGAGCTTGCAGGTATTCCAGGCTTGAGACTGGTAATTCCTTAGGGAACTTTTATATCGAGCTCATAGCTTCAAGTAAAAATTAATCCTCGTTCCACTCATTTGTGCTAAATGGCATAGAGTTGCCATATCCTTGAGGCATGTGGGGGTCTGCACACAAGTGTGGCAGTGTCTAGACTGACTCCGGCCTGGATCAGCGACCAATGGATGAGGAATGGGATGGGCTGGGCAGCGTGGAACGTCCCCAGCTTTTTTCTGTTCACCGTTTTTCTATAGAATCTATTTGAGAATAGATTCTAGGTTTAAAGTTCAACTCTGGGGAAAAATGATGGACAGAAACCAGACAAAAGCACCAGAACTCCCTGCCACGTACCAGAGATCTGGTGCTAGACTTCTGTCCCCAAAGAGGACTAATGGGGGACATCCAAGGGAATTGGACAGTTGGGAGAAGCAGCCTCATGGTGCATAGAGCTGGAAGCCACAGCTCAGTTCCCACCCTCCCCATGAATTCCTGCCTGGATGCAGAGTAATGGACTGTTTCCAGATTCTTCTTCCCCGTGAGGTGAGGGCTTCCAGCATGGCTCTTATTGGGTCAGGCTTTGGGCTGGTAGAGTTTGCAGATGCCATCAGGAAGGACTGCTGTGAGTTGATCTGGGGTGATAGGAGCTGGCAGGATCTGGCGTGCAGCACTAGGACTCTCAGAGCCAAGGTGGCTAGGGGACACTAGCAGCTCCTGGCTTATGTGATGCACACAACTAGAAGCCCCAGGAGATGGGAGCCTCTTCTCTAACAGTTTCAGTCAAAGTCCTGGGAAGGATGTTGATTGACTAAGCCTGATTCATGTGCCCACAACTGTGTCAAAGAGGCCCTGTGTGGAAAGAGCTCTTTATCAAGGAAATGGGGGTCACATTTCCAGAAGGAGGAGAGGAAACAATATTTACCACTCTTCTCTGCATGTAACAGGCAGCAGGTCAAAGGCCAGGCCTTCATGTGAGATCAGAAAGCACTCAAATTTGGAAGGTAGCTGTCCAAAGTTCAGGTAAACAGCCAGGAATGAGAAGACCAGCAGGAAGAGGGCAGAAGAGGAATAGTTAACATAGGAGTAACAACAGCGAGCATGCACTGAATGCTGTACGAGCTAGGATGCTTTCACTTACAAATAATGAAAAATCTTACTCAGCAAGCTTAAACAATAAAAAGGCACATGGGGGAGCGGCTCCAGGCTGCTTAAGTTGGCAGCTCCATGAAGTCTTCCAGGCCCAGGGTCTCTCCGCATTCCCATTTTGCTGTCACAGCCTTCTGGCCAGGGCCCAGGCTAGGCCCCCTCACAGTCATACGATGGCCACAGCAGTTGAGTCACCACTGGCATAACTAAATCCAAGGGCTTCTCTTCTTGAGTCTCTCTTCTTTTTAAAATTGGGATAAAGTACACATAACAAAATCTACCATCTCAACCATTTTTAAGTGTACAGCTCAGTGGTATTAAGTACCTTTGCATTGTCGTGCAACCATCACCACCCTCCATGTCCAGAACTCTTTCATCTTGCAAAACTGAAACTCTACCTACTAAACAATAACTCCTCATTCCCCTCCACCCGGCTCTGGCAACCACCATTCTACTTTCCGTCTCAATAATTTCGACTCCCTTTGGTACCTCATATAAATGGAATCATACAGTGTTTGTCTTTTTGTTTTACCTATTTTTGTATAACCTGCAAGTCAAGAATGATTTTTACCATTGTAATGGTTACGTTTTAAATGGTTATATAAGTGCCAACATAATATTCTCAATTTTGCCTCCTGGTTTGAAGACCTAAAATATTTCCTATCTATCCTTCACAGAAAAGCTTGCCAATCCCTGGGCCAGATCAGTGGTTTGCAACGTGTTGCCTGGTGGCAACCTGTCTCTGGTAGAAACAGAAGGGTGAGGGGTCCCCTCTCCAGCTCCCACCCTAGACTCTAGCTTTGCCCAGAGGGTTTCTCTGCTTTGCATGATGGCTGTCCACATCAGCCTTCCCTGGGAGACAGTGGTCCCAGCCAAAGCCTTGGAAACCTCTGGACTAGACATTTCCTGAAATTTCTCACAGATCCAGCACCTCAAAGTCCTCCCTTGCCAGTGAATCAGCTCTGAGAGTTAGAGTCAAAGTTCATTTGGAGACTTTTTAGTAAGTTGTTGTTACAAGAAACTGGAAGCAACATACAAAATAGAACAAACATTAACTTGATCAAAACAGGAGGAAATCTCTTTAAAGTAAAGGGGATCAGGATATGCCACCCCCAAAGATGCTACTTTGGCAAAAGAATTATTTTGAGCTGAAGGTGTTTGAGTTCCTGAAACCCCTTATGTGCCTAAAAGCAACGCCTCGTCAAAGAACTCAACTGTCATAAATCCCCTGCCAGGGGGCAAACTCTGATCTTCTCAGAGTAAAGTGGGCACCACACCCGGACAGACATTGTCACAAAATGAGCAGATCTCCCGCTTAGTTTCCTCAGGGCTCATTTATCCTTTTAAAAAAAGGCATTTGTGTTTCCACAAGTGCCCTTTCTCCCACCCTTTCTAAGAAGCCATTTGTCCACCCAGAAGTGCCCCTCTGCCCCTCCCCCTCCCCTTTTAAGATGATATAATGGGGGAGGAAATGTCTTTTTCCTCTACCCTTCTACATTCTCCATTGGGGCCCTGTCACCAAAGGCAGATTAACAAGAGAAAAGCATACAAATTTATTTCCGGTAATGGGACACTTCGTAAGGAAATGAAGACCTGGAGAAGTAGTTAAACCTTTGCAGCTTTAGTAGATTTGGATGAAGAGTGGAAAGTTGTGGAAAAATGTGATAGGACAAAAAAGGGTATGAGGTAAGTGTAATTTTCAATGCCAAATAACCAATAACCATTCTATAGATGAGCGAGAGATAAAGTAACCTTTGCTTGATGCAGAGTGAGAACTGTAATCTGAAAAGGCAGCCTCCACAAAGGAAGAAAGAGTTCCAGAGAGGAGCATGGTTTTCAGTACAGTTTTATACCTTTTTAGAACAAAGAGCATACATTAACCATGCCTAGGATATGTATTCATCAAAGTTCCGAGGAGGTAATCAGTTGCAAATTAGCAGGTCAACGTGACCCTGATGTCTGGGAACAGGAATTTATCTTCAGGAGCATTATGGATGCTGGTGGGCGTGGGAGGGGAAGTATGCATTCTTTACTCTAGTGGTTAAAGCAGATGTACAATGTATGCTTGACAGGCCATAAGTCAGGCATCTATAGTTCAAACTGAATGGATTTTGCACCAGAATAGCTACCCCATCTACCTCAACATGTGAAAATCTCTTGTCATAGTAAACTGGGGGAAACAGGCCTATTCATTCTGATTCCTCTCAGGCATCTTAGAGATAAGGATGCTCCTTCCCTCCTTGTAGGCAGTGCACCTCTTACATGAGGGTTTTATGATCTTCTTCAGGGGAAGGTCAGAAAGTCCTTCTTACCTGCCCTTTCTCAAATTCCTGCAGCTTAAAATATTCAATATGTCAAGGTGCTATATTTTGGGGTAACAAGTCCTGAACCCCATCAGTGTATAAACCCTTAAATCTTACCTCTCATTTGGGTATTCACTTTGTAGGGGAAGAGGAACTATTCCTTTGCCCTCTAGGTCCTTCTGGCTGGTCTAAGAATTAAATTGACATGAGACAGAAGAGCAGGAGAAGATCAAAGAAGGTTTATAATGTGTATACATGGGAGAAACCCAGGAAAACAGTAACTTGCCAAAATGGCCAATGCCACCACCTTAAACACCATCTTCAGCTGAAGACAAAGGAGGATGGTGGGGGTAGTGGTTTGGGACTTCAAAGGGGAGGAAGGCAATTCATATGGAGATGGAAAAGCCCATGTTTGGTAAACAAGTGTTTGCTGGGCCATCTATAGACAACGTGACCCAAGAGACAGAACTTTGATAAAAATGGGCTTAGCAAGGACTCTCCCAGTCTACCAACACCCAGAGTTATCTATGGTGATGGCCTGTCCTGGAGACAGGCCTTCTATCTTAAATTCTTTTAGGCAGTTAGGGAGAAGGTCAAAGATTCTTTCACAGTCTTTCATTCTTAAAAATAATCATGCCAAAGAGATACATTTTGGGGTGGCCAATTCTAATTCCCCACAACTTCCTTCATTGATGCCCGCATGTGTGTAAAATTAAAAATTAATAAATCATATGCCTTTTCTCCTGTTAATCTGTCTAGCGTCACTTTAATGCATAGACCCCTTCGCCACTGAACTCAAGAGGGTAGAGGAGGGGCCAGCATAGTGGCAAAGTGGCTAAGTTTGTGCGCTCCACTTCAGTGACATGGAGTTTGCAGGTTCGCATCCTGGGCACAGACCTAGCACTGCTCGTCAAGCCACACTGTGGAGGGATCCCGCATAAGATAGAGGAAGATTGGCACAGATGTTAGCTCAGTGACAATCTTCCTCGAGTGAAAAGAGGAAGATTGGCAACAGATGTTAGCTCGGGACCAGTCTGCCTCACAAAAAAAAAAAAAGAGGGTAGAGGAAAAGTTTTCCATCCCCTACAAAAGCCAAGCATGTGCTAAAATATCTTCCGTGGAGGTATTTTGAAAAATTCCCTACAAAAGAAAGTATGTTTTGAGGAAAATCTTGAAAATTGCAAAGTGTCTTTAAGGAGAGCCGGACCCTGGGCTATAGTTTTGCTGTAGACGTGGGCTCTGAGCGCCACCACTGTGGCTGGGCACTGCGTCAGTGTGTGTCGCTCTGGGAAGGGCTGGCAGCATTCAGGAAAGTGGGATCAGGTTGTCAGAGTGATTAATCCCCTCCCTGCTAAGAGGTGAAAAAAATTTTACGTTTAAAAAGAAAATGGATTTTCAGATCTCAAGTATGTTATTTTTTTCCCTTAAGGGCAAAACTTTCACTTTATTGAATCTTTTTCATTTTATGTATTCATTTACTTTCCTGAAATTTCTGACTCTTTTAGTAGGCTGAGAAAGCCCACCACCGTTCATATTCAATTTATCTGCATAATAATCTCATTTACAATTGATGAACACACCAAGGGAGCAGTCACTGGCTGTCCTTTGACCTCTGTCTGCAGTTGAGCCCATTTGTGAGTTGCCAGGTAACCGAAGGGTGGGAGGGACTCTTCCAGACTGAAAAACCCAGGCTTTCAAACACTTGAATGGCAGCAGTTCAACTCTCTTATCAGAGCAGTGGCATCATTCCAGAAGCTCCTCACAATAAACTTTTGTGCCAAATTAATTAAAGAAAGCCTTGATAATTCCATTCCAAGGCATTCCAATGAAAGTCATTTCAGATACATAATGCACAATTGGCTTTTCCACTTAACTTCAAATGAAACTTCAGATGAAACATTCAGGGTAGTTAGTACCATTCACATTAATCAGCAAAACTATCAGATCCTCAGGCAGAAGAGACAGACTTTGCCAGGAGGGTGGGGAAGAAGATCTGTGTCAAGTGTGATGGTCAATAGGTGATTTAAATTGAAGATGAGGAAGCTCTGGGGCCACTCATTATCTTTCTTAAAGAAGGAGCACATTTGGAAAAGGATATGATCGGAACAGTTGTTGAAGAATTACTCACCGGACGTTTGATAAAATGGTAAGGAGCACTTTATTCAAGACTATCATAAAACAAGTCAACTCTATTGCAATAGGGAAGAGCTCAACTCTGAATACAGCAAAGACAGCTGGGGATTTATAGCCAGTGAGCAGAATGAGGGCGTCAATGGATGGAAAATTACCAAGTGGAGACATCAAGGGTAGGGGGATTCTTGTAAAACTAGCCTAAGAACATTCTTGCTAAAGACAGACCAAGGACTTAGACATCAGGGGTGGAGGTGAGGGACCTGATCAGATACCAAGGTTGAGCAGATAGCAGGGGTTGGGAGATGACCTAGCAGGATTCTTCTAAAACAGGACTTGCCATGGAAGGACACAAAAGCCAAGGACAAGGCCTAGTCGAGAAGAGGGCTCAGAGGAGCCTAACCAAAGTTTGCTCTAGCAGGGTCTTTGTCATTGCTCTCCAGCTCTTTTGTGATAGAATAATAGAAAGTGGGCTCATGAGGAAATTGGAAGGTAGACATTAGGCATGAGAAGAATTTTCAGTAAAAGTTGTTATTTATGAGAAGAAAGGAGCTAGCAAAGACCATGGAAGCCTCACCTCCTGGGCAGTCTTTCAAACTTCAGTCTCCTCTGCCTGTGTGGGTTGGTGTGGTTGTGCCTGAAGACATCCGTGGTCTCATATCTCAACCAATCTGGGCTCAGGTCAGTGATTGTTGGCGTTGTCTGCCAGAAGCTGTGCCTCCAATGACTTTGCTCATCACAGGGGGCAGCTGGCTTTGCTGCCATTGGTTCCCACACCAGCAGGAGGCATATAAAAGCTCCAGGGGAAAAGAAGGGGCTTGACCCTGGGTTTCCCTAACACTAGCATTTCATTAGTGTTCCCACTTGTCTGGGTTTGTCTTGTCTTTTTAGTTTTGCAAATCTCCTCTGCACTGTTTCTTTGTCATTTATCCAACTACCTAGTTCTTTCTTCCTGTGTTTATTCAGTTTATTCAGTTTGCTTTTGCTGGCCCAGTATCAGACTTCGAATACATTTGTAAATGTGTGTCTGAAGCCTGTAAACTCTCAAGCACATAAAATCTGCTGCATTTTCTCCCTGAAGCCCACGATGCCCTTATGCACTATTTCAACAATTCCATCATCAATAACGCACAAGAAGGGCATTAGATGATGAATTTGCCCAGCTGAAATTAGATTCTGACTTGGAGAGATGCTACAGGGACAGGTCACATAAGGTCAAACAAAAGGCAAGTGTACAGCATGTCTTTAACCTGACGCTTAGAACCTGTGACTGAGAGCTATGGGGTCAGGGACTCTGCCATCATGTGAGGCTGCTGTGATATATTATTAATACGTTAAGGATACGACTGAAGACCCCCATGGGAAGTCGGCCTGACTTGCTTCTTGTAGCCACCTGTGTTCCTCCAGCAGCAGCAGTGGGGAATTGGGAGCAGCAGGGGCTCCAGAAGCTCAGGGAGCAGCTCTGGGACCTCTAAGTCCACTGGTGGAGACCTATGCACAGTTTTGGAGAAACGTTTAACAGCCCTGAGCCTTTTTCTTCCAGCATGTCCTGCCTTTACCTTGCCTGCCTGGTTCTGACCCCTGGCCTGGCATTGACCTTCAGGAAGATACACTCCAGATTAAGACAAGCGGTCTTAAGCTTCTGATCCTTCTTGATCACTTTCCTTTCCCCTGGTCTTCAGATTCCTCTGTGCCTGTATCTCTGAAATCCTGTGATGTTGATTCCCAGCTCTCTGAACCTCTGGATTGGATTTCTCCCAGTAAAGATGAACTCCCCCTTTCTGTTTGGGAATTTCATTTTTCAACACTCTAGCCTTCTTCTCCACTTCCCCTCTCACCTGGAAATCTTCCAGAGAGTGGAAAATAGATCTTTCTTGAAGAAAATGTGGGAACTGCTCCAGCCCAAGTCTGTGGGCGGCTCTAGTCCATTTGGTCCCCTCTGTTTCCCGTAGTCTTGATTCGATGCCACTGAAGGCTCTGTGTGCCTGGGGGAGGGGGAGGGGAAGGAGGTGGGGCTGGGGGTGGTGTTGGCATTCGCTGCACTGAGAAGGCTAGAGGGGGAGCAGCCTTCATACGCATCTTGGCCTGAGCACCTGCTCATTGTGCAGACTTTTATTACCAAATCTTATCAATTGATTCTACAAAAGACTTTGATTCACTTCATTTTGCTTCTTTATAGTTTCTTTGTAAGAATGCTGGCTTAATGCTTCAGTCATTCATGAAATTGGCTTCTGACAGGGCACCTCTCACTTTCTTTGGCCTGAGTCCTTGGCATCTAGGTTCTATCTATCTACCACCTTCTTCAGTTCCTTTTGTAAGATCAGCATTACTCACAGTGGTCATCAAAGGAGCATCTTTTACACTCTTCCTCCATCTTCCAACTTCTCCACCATGATAGAAGAATGAAGTCCCTACTGAGTGGTACAGCCCCATATTTCCTATAATAATATTAAACTTTCCGCATTAGCAATTGATTCATGCCCAGTGTTGTGAAGATAACACAAAGATATGAAGTATCATGATAAAAGAATTGGACCTAGTTGCCTACAGTCTAGAACCAATTCTTTGTGTCTTCACACAAAGGCATGTGCAAAGATGCGCATTTGACATGTCTCTGGTCACACTTCGGTCCAGAGTGAGATGCAGGTGAAGAAGTGGGTTGAAGGTGGTGATGCTTGGGGAAGGTGTCCTCAGAAAACATTCTCACTTCTCAGCAACTTCAGAGCTAAAGAAGCGGCAGAAGGCTCTCAGATGCTAACTTCTTTTCAAACTAGCACAAGAGGTCAAGCACTGTTTTGTAGCTAGGGGTATCCATATTAACAAACACTTGTAGCTGGGATCCTCGAGGTCAGCCTGAGTGGTATCCTTGCAGCAAATTTAGAAATGCATGGGAATGTTTGGAAAGTCGAGTGAGGTTTCATTTGCACAAAGGATGGAGGGGCTTTTGGGAAAGGAACCTATCCCAAGGGAGAGAGGACAAGCTAACAAACTGGGTCTAAGGACAATGGATTAAGGAGGAAGGGGAGGGGGATTTTTTTTGGTAACAGCTTTATTGGGATATAATTCACTAATTTCACATTACAATTCAATCGTTTTTGGTATATTCACTCAGTTGTATAACAATCACCACAATGAAATTTAGAAGGTTTTCATTACCCCAAAAAGAAACCTTGTACCCTTTAACCATCACCCTGTAATCTTCCCAGCTCCCCTAGCCCTAGCAAATGCTGATCTACTTTCTGTCTCTATGGATTTACCTATTCTGGACATTTCATATAAATGCAGCCAGACAACAGGTGACTTTTGTGTCTGGTATCTTTCACTTATCATAATATTTTCAAGGTTCATCCATGTTTTAGTGTGTATCAGCACGTCACTCCTTTTTTATGGCTGGATAATATTCCACTGTAGGACTATATCACAATTTGTTTCTTGACTCATCACTTGATTGGGTCATAGTTTGGGTTTTTTCTACTTCTTGGCTATTATGAAGAAGCTGCTATAAACATTCATGCACAAATTTTGTATGTTTTCCTTTCTCTTAGTATATACTTAGGAGTGGAACTGCTGGATCATATGGTAACTCGGAGGAAGAATTTTGAGTACAGCATGGTACACGCCCCTCAGATTGTTCTCTGACTCCCTTTTCACAGATTCACGCTAAATCCTAGAGAGATGAACATGGGATAAAAGGAAACACAAAGTCATACCAATGCAATCTCTGCAAGCTATTGTGAGCACAGGTGCCCTGAGCTGTGGACTTGTTTCATATTGGAGGTCACTTACTGGGGGTGACTGGGATATGAGGAAGTGGCTGAGGACCTCCAACACCAGGAGGAAATGTGAACAGAAGGCACACAGTAGTTGCTTGTGTAATGTGTCAGGCCAATTGACCCCAGAGAGGCAGCCAGGAAGCATGGAGCCCTAGGAGGCCAGCAGCTGGTGAGGAGGATATGGAGATGTCCAGGAGTGGCTCCAAGGACCGCCCAGACCCCAATGTGAAGCATCCCCATGGAGTTTCCAAAATGTGGGGGAGGAATGTGTGTGGAGAGGAGTTCTCCACGGAGAAGGAGAGAGTCTGTAGATTCCATGAATGCAGTCCCAAGAGAGAACTATGTGTGTGCGTGTGGGGGCATTACCTGGTCATCCCTCCAGGCACAGGGCTTGCACCCTGAGTGAAGACTGCAGTGCCTCTGGCAGGCCAGAAGAACCGCCGGAACTGAAGGGGCCATGAGAACAAGGACGGTGGCCATCTCCATGATAATCTTTATCATCATATTCTATCTCCCCCACCTCTATGTTTTGACAATGTGTAAGTCCCTGAAACCTTGACATCTTTCTAGGAATGGGGAGAGTCCTCAAAATGACTGAGGCAGAATTTCTCACTAGGCTTGCAGGAAAGAAGTTAGGATAGAACTTGTTGATTGATGTGAAGTGAGAAGATGTGACATTTCTTTTACATTCCAGTTTATGAACTGAGATTCCCATTGGCTATCGATCCAAAGGAAGAAACTTGAGTGATATATTCCAGGGGACAACAAATGGACCTGCTGTATTGGAGTGGAGCATTCACATAGGGACAAAAGGGGGTTGAGAATGTAAAAGGAAATCAGAGATTGATAAGGAAGGGCTTTGGATGCCATGAAAGAATTCGGACCTCACTATTCTGTGGACAGGCATTTGAGCCTTCATCCTGGGCAGAACCCAGACAGAAGCTCCTCTTCTCTGTTCAGGAGTTGGTAACTTGCCAGAGCTCCCGGGTTCTCAACAAGGAGCTTCAGCACAGTGAGACGACCACTTATTTCGGAATTCAAGTATCAGGGCCAAATAAGAAGATGAAAAATGCTCACTGTTATTAGCCATCAGGGAAAGGCATATCAAAACCACAAAGAGTCGCCATTTTCCACCCACGAGGATGACTTTAGTCAAAAAGACAGATGATAACAAATGTTAGTGAGGATATGGAGAAATTGGGACCCTCATACATTGTTGGTGGGATGTCACATGTTGCAGCTGCTTTGGAAAAGTTTGCTGGTACCTCAGAAAGTTAAACATAGAGTGACCATATGACTCAGCAATTTTGCTCCTAGAGGACCATCTAAGAGAAAAGGAAACACAGGATCACACAAAAACTTGGACATGAAATGTTTATAGCAGCATTATTCATAAGAGCTAAAAATTAGAAACAAATGTTTCTAATGTCCATCAGCTGAAGCATAAAGAAAATGTGGAATTCATACAATGGAATATTATTCATCCATAAAAATGAAGTACTGATGCATGCCCTAACAGGGATGAACCTGAAATCATTATGCTAAGTGAAAGAAGCAGATACAGAAGACCACACATTCTTTGAGGCCATTTATATGAAATGTGCAGACTAGACAAATCCATAGAGATAGAAAGTGGATTTGTGGTTGCCAGGAGCTGAGGGGAGGGGTGAACTGGGACTGACTGCTAATGAGTTCTTTTAGGGGTGAAGAAAATGTTCTGGAATTAGATAGTTATGATGGTTGCACAACCTTATGAATACACAAAAACCCACTGAATTGTACACCTTAGAAAATTTAAAAACAATATTATGACCAGCAAGGACCTCACAACTCCTCTGGTCAGAATATGTGATAGATGAACTAATTATCCCAGTTCATCTGAGACTGAGGAGGTTCCTGGGAGGCAGGACTGTCACTGCTAGAACTGGGAAAATTCAGGCAAACCAAGATGACTTTGTCACCTTACTGTGTGCTGAGGCAGTGCTCAGGAATGACAATGAAGAAGGGCCAAGTTCACGTTTAACAGAGCAATTTCTCATTCACAATGCATTTGGCCCTGACTTCCACCCTGTAAAGCAGTTAAGGCAGGTTTTATTTGTTCCCTGTTTATAGACAAGAAAGCGAAACTCAAATGGGTTTCGATGTTTGCCTAAAGTTGTATGGAAAAGAAATGACAGGACAGGAAGTCAAGCCTGATCCTCATGATTCCATATCCAGGCTCTTTCCTACACGTGGATAACAGTTGTACATATTGGTGGTGCTGGGAAGCACGTGCCTCACTCACCCCATAAATGCAGGCCATCTTTCAAAGGTTCCTCCCTACTCTCTTCTTCCTACTTCCAGAGGCTGAGTCCTATGGAACTTCTCCTAAAGAGGAATGGCACTCAGCATCATCCCCAAGTCTGTCTCCCCTGTTCCTCTGAAATGTCTAGTGGCAGGAATTATGTCTTGGTCACCTTTGTTCTTGCTCTTATTACCTTGCCCGGTACATAGTTGGTACTCAGTAACTCTGTTGAAGGAAGCCTGGCTTCTGTTCCAAAGAACAAACAAGGAAGAATATCCCAGATACGAAAAACTACTACTGTTATCCAACTACTATTACCATCTCTTCAGGCAGCATTGTTCTTTCTTTAGGTATTTCTTGGGCCTCATTTTCTGAATTACTTGCTGGTGGAGCTGAAACAATCTATCTGCTGCTTTTCAAATGTGTTGTAATCACACTCCAAAGGTCAAGCCAAGCCAAGATTTCTGCGGTGATTTTGCATGGCATGACCTTGCCTGCAGCAGGCCACTGAGGACAAAATGAAGCTGTGCCCAAACTCAGTGGGTAAGGAAGAGACAGCTTTCTTGGGTTTTAGACATTCCATGGATGTCATGACAAAGACTTCATGTATACAGGGAAGATCTATGAAGGAGGAGGCACCAGCCCTCCCTCTTGGTCTGTCTTCTGGGAAGTTATGAAAATTTCTTGGGCCTTAGAGAGCTTCCTTACCTTTCAGATGGGGATAATTTCCTTGCTTACTTCACAGAATTTTTATCAATTTCAGATTAGATAATTGTTGGTTTCTAAACTGAATTCCATAGAGGCTTAAGATTCTGTAGAGTTTCCTCAGGAAGAAGGATACTACTTCAGTCTATTTACTTTTGATATTGAGGTGCTGTGTGCTTTATTCTTCAAAATTACTTGCAGCCCCTTCCTGGAGAAGATTATATTTCCTTGCCTTGGGGATGCCAGGCTTGGTCACGAGATTTCCTCTGGCCAATGAAATGACATGTGTTATTTCTGGACAGAAGCTTTAAGAGCCAGGATATGGGTTCTATATTATCATCTATGTTCTTTTTTCCTCTGTTGTGAGACAATCAGTGTTGCAGATAGAGGCTGATCCGTCAGCATTGGTCCTGAAATAGAGAGGATATGAAGCAGAGCCTCAGCTGACCCATGAAGGGCATGAAGCACAAATGAGAAATAGACCTTTGTTGTTGCAAGCCACCAGAATGTTGGGGTCATTTGTTACTGCAGCATAACCATACCTATCCTGACTAATACAGTTGCCAAGTAAGATTACTATTTGAAAAATTTATTTTGTTGCTGAAACAAAGTTAGAAAATCACTGTATAAATGATGGCTGACTGTAAACTCCTTGATAAGAAAGACTTTGTCTTGATGTCCTATTGTTCTGTTTACTCCATGCCTAGTCTGCTGCCTGATATGGTGTCTATGTTATAGTAGGCATTTGTAAATATTTGTTGAATGAATTAAATGAAAGTGTTTTGAAAAAATAGTGTCTTCAGAAGAGATGTTATGTTATCATTGCCAGCTTCTACTGTACCTTTTGTTTCCTTTGTAAGTCTTGCAAAATCTATTAGTCAGTCAGCATAATCTGCTCTAAAGTATTGTTAGAATTATTATTTTCTTTATGTAATAGGAAATTTTTTATTCTATCTCAAACATTCCAGTGTTGAAAGTGCAGCTGAAAAATAGAAAGAGGCAAGCAGATCTAACTTAACCTAGGAATGGTTCTCCATGGTATCGGTTCCCCATGGCACTATCTTGAATCAGAACTCATTAGGGTTTGGTTAATTGCATTGGGTCATAGTAGCCAGGAAGGGGCAGACATGGAACTTGAAATAATCATTAGTGTAGGTGGGAGCTAGGGAGATAGGCAAGGGCTGGTGTAAGGCTGGGATGCAAAACAGCCCTACAGACAAATGGCAATGGGCAACAAGTAGTGCAGTTCATGCAATAAGGACTGTGGAGCTGTGAAAGGCATGTGCAACAAGGCAGGCAGGCATCCCACCAGATAGACAGATGAGTGCTCCACGATCCCAAGGGAGGCAATACTGGAAAGTCCAGGCAGACATTAAATATCAGGGAAGTCTGTTATCAGTCTTGGGGAGAGGTAGGGAGGGTTAGGGCGCTGCTTCTAAAGGTAAGGCAGGATTCCAGATCAGAGAGATGGAATGCTGGAAAGGGTACAGGGCAGGACAAGGTTTCAGAACTGAGTCAAAGGTAGAGGTTAATGACTTAAGTGACTTAATGTCACATCCTAGAATAAGGAATTAGAAGACAGACTATAGGTGGGGCTCAACTGGCCCAGGGATCCTAACTATGGAGGCAAATAGGTAGAACCTGTGAACTAGGAAGAACCTAACACAGAGTATCCATTTCAGTGCAGGAAATGGAGCCATTAGTCTTTGCAAACCACCGCTGCAGCTAACACAGTGCAGTGGATCTACCTTCCCCCCAAAGGAACGTTTTAAGTATGGCTTTGAGAAATGTGCTATAAGCACATAGAAACATGCACACACACACAGAGGAATCCAGAAGATTCTCCTTAAATTTGTTTTGTTGGCACCTATTGACTGATGGGGGTCAATGGTATCCCATAAACATACTGGATATCAAATGAAAGTCCCCTCAGATAGCTCTCAACTTAGCCAGTTCTCCCACAGTTTATTAAATGGTGACTGTCTTTAGATGAGTCATTCTTTTTTTCTTCTTTTTAAAAATGTTTTGCATAGTTCAAAGACAGTAAGTTGTTTTCAACCCCAACATGTTCCCATTAAGGGAGAAAGTTGAGAGGGAAAATGAAAGACCCTTGCTACTGAACTCTACTTCTCATTGACTGCCATCCATGTTTTATCCTTTCTATCAAAGTCCTTGTTCACAAAGTCCTTCAAAATGCCCTATTTCCATCCTTTGGCATCAACCTGCAATTGGAATGTTACCTTTGACTTTCCTCATAAGACACACTCCTCATTAGTGCCATTTTTCTCTGTTATAGTCATGATTTAACACTAATTACTTCTACCACAAAGTTCTGCTTTGCCTAGTCAGATCACGTCGCAGAAATGACATGTGCATTTTCCCCCCTAATTTAAAAAGTATACGTGAAAAGCTAGCATTTAGCTTTGGGGTCGAGGGCTCCCCAGAACCTGGGAAGTCTTGGGGCTCGTGTTTATATTTCTCGAAGCTGGAAAGGCTCTCACCCGTTATGGCAGAGTCGGCAAACTCGTGGCCTGCAGGCTGCTTCCCAGCTGCTGAACTGTTCTGTAGGCAGAACACAAAAAACTGAAAATTCCAGCTCCTTCTGAAAAAACTTGTAAGATTTGGCCACAGTCAGATGGGTCTGAGTGCTGGCTGGCCCTTTTTGACAGAGAGGGGTTCTCTATAGTCTCCACTTCTCCTTAGTGCCTCTTGCCAGTCATATCATTTGGTTATGCTTACCTGCCTGGGCCCAGGAGGATCTCTGTGAGTTTATGAAATAAACACTTAGCTGAAACTGCTTGATGGATGCTGGACAAATCATTCTGTCATTTTTTAAAAATCCCATTTGAAAAATCAAAAGGGTGACCATAACTCTTCTTACCTTTCTCACCTCACTTCTGGTTCTTCTAGGTTTTCTGGATCTTTCTTCCCCTGACTGATAAATCCCCATCTTCACACTTTGGGCTCCCACTTTTCTCTCTGGATTTCTGTGAGATAGCTCGTGCATTCCCATGGTCCACCAACTGACTCTTGCATAAGACTCCCAAATCTCTAGCCTCATCTTTTCTCTCAAGTTCCCATTCCAGTATTAAACTTGGAGGCTGTATGGGGAAGCAGCTCTGAATCAAATCCTGGGTCAGCAGGGTGACCTTGGGCAAATATAGAACATCACTGAGCTGCCACACCTGTGAAATCGGTACAACGTAACTGCTCATGGTGGTGAGGAGTAGTGCAGATAATTTTAGGAAGTGCTTGGCAATTGTTTTCTAAGCCCAAGGCCATAGGGTGACAATGCCATCTTCTTTCCACACTATCACATTGCCTCAGTCCCAGGAACCCTAGTCTTCAAAAGTGACTTTTTACATTGAGTTATCAGCGTTGTCTCCCTTTCAGCTGCAGGGGTGAGGCTCCCCAGGGAGTCGGGGATAGATGAGCAGGCAGGCCCTCCTGGATAATGGGACAAGGTGGAATTTGATGACAAGACAGATTGCTCCATAGCTTTTGGGAGTCTGGAAGTGCCAAGAATGGCAAACTTGCCAGGTGGTGCCCTGCAATCCTGCCATGTCAAATTGGGGCTGTATATTTCTATCACTAGCAGCAAAGTAAGCAAGTGAATGCTCTGGAGCTTCCTTATGAACAGTTTGGACCAGCAGATGAACAAAGACAGGGAGCAGAGGGTGTCAGTGTTGACTGGGAGCCTCCCTCCACCAGCTCTCACATTGCTTCCAAAAGTACAGTTTTCACCTTAATAATGGCTTACAGACACCTTCAGAAAGTTTTATTTCACATTTTGATATACTCTTATACTTTTCTTCCCAGAAATGTCACAGAAGTGGGAGAGGGTGATTGGGGGGAGGGAGAGAAAGGAAAGTAAGGTTTGGTACACTCCTGACACCAGGTCGGGTGCGCTGCCTTCATTATTTTGCTCCCCATCACCTGGGCTTACTTCCATAAGATCCTAGGACGGGTTTTATCATGGAGATACAAAGTCATAAAATTCTGTAGTGCAGCTCATCTAATCCTTTCATTCTACAAATGAGAGAGAAGCTGCATGGCTGGTCAGTGATAAAAACAGGACAAGAGCCAGGTCTTCTTACTCCCTCACCTCAGCCTCCTTGTGCGTGAGACCCAGGGACACTTAGGATACGGCCAAAAGATCAGGGGACATTGGTGAAGATAACTGTGCAAGAAAAGAAAATGTTTCTTCTTATGCAAAGAAAGGAAATTCCATCTTCTCTGTATGTGAGGTGGTATGTGTGTGTTCTCTGAGTCCACTGAAATATGCAAAAGTATTAAAACCTGTACTAAAATCTGTACTGATTTTTTTTGGTACAAAGATACATATGAGGAAACCATTTCTTTCTTCTGCTTATTGGCTATTGTCATGTCTGCGCCAGGTACCTGGAACTGAGACAACCACATATGGCCATAAATGGTGCTGAGCCAGCACTCTGAGATGGCAGAACAGAAAGATGAAAGAATCCGGGTTTCGAAGATGAATATGAGGAGGGACATTGACCAGTCTGGGAAGTGAGATGTTTCCGGATTTCTTTTTATGTGAGATACAATTTTTTCATTACTTTTAAAGACAATGCAGTCAGAGTTTTATGTTCTGCCAAAGAAGGCAGCCCAAGGAGACTCCGCGAGCCTCTGACGCATCATCTGATAAAAGGAAATAACGATGAGTGTTGGAGCTGGCTCACATCAGCCAATCGTTAGTGTCTCTTCCCAAGAATACATTTCAATGACATCACAGTGGCAGTTTCTGTGACATAATCTCCGTGGTTTGAAATAAGTCATGGTGGGACTATTTGCAGGATGGAAATTGACAAATGATACAAATTGGGGCTCTTTTTGAGAGTTGGTTTACCTGCACACAACTGGAAAAAAAATTATATAGATTCATTAAAGATATTAGAGATAATATATCTAAAGTATCTATTAATGTGTTTCCTATGCATAATAGAACTTAATATGGTGGCTATTTTTGCTATATACATAATAATATAATTACCCCAAGTCAACAAAAAAGATTATAACACAAATGTGTATGATTTCCCACCACAGACATGTATATGATAGGTGTTAGAACTGCATTCCAAAGGTTCGATACAAAATTAATCCTAGTCTTCCGTAAGTTAGCCTTTTGTTATCCAGAACATTCTACTTTTACTGTGGACTAACACTGAGGACTATGGTGTTAGATTTAGGCTCAGGGTGTGGTGAGTGAGCTGGCAAAAGCACCTGCCTGAAAGAGAGGCTGAGTGTCATAATATTATAATGGAACTCGTGTCATAATGCTGACAAGGGTCATGGCTATGCCTAAGAAGAGAAAGATGGGTTTCTGAAATGGGTAGGTAGATGTCTTATGTTGGGTTTCCTGGAAAACTCACTGCATTGAAGATTTGTTTAACGAACAAGACCTATGGGAGAGAGAAGGAAGCCAAATTGGACAGGGGGAGAGGCTGAACTGTGATGCAGTGACATCAAAGGTTTCAGCTGATCCCACAGAGAGCTCTGAAGCTGGGAGAGTCCTTTAGAGTTGCCCCCAAATGAAGCAAAGACCAGTTATTGGATGTGAACTGTCCCTGGGGAGGAGGCATTGCCATGAGTGTAGTAGCTCTTTTTGGCCAAGGTTAATCGCAGAAAGGATGAAACTGTGATCAATCCATCAGCAGTCAGCATTCTTGGTAGCCGAGGAAATGAGGGCCTTGGTTCTGAGAGGGACCTGGTAGCACATGACAGTGTCCACCACAGTGGGAGTTGGGTAGACTTTCCCAGAATGTTTCTGTTTGATCCTTCCTCATCTCATCTCAGAGTAAGCCTCACTAACCAGCCAGTCCATCATTTTTATTTATTGGGCCTAAAATTTAAGAGGACAAAACCCAGCTAAAATCACACCTCTCCTCAATACCTTCTGTAGTAACCCATCCATATTGACTATTTATTTTCCTTGCAACAAGTATCAGCCAAAAGACCTTGGTGCAAGCAACAGAAATCAACCATGAATAACTTGGGCATAAAAGGAATTTATGGGAAGGATGGCTGGTAACTCATAGAATCAACAGAAAGCCAGGAGAAAAGCCAAATGGAGGAAGGACAGCAGCAATAATCCTGACAGGAAACTCCAGTTGTAACCTTTCTGACCTTCTACTCACCCACCCACTGTACACTCACTGCTCCTGAACACAGCCCCCACTGTACCGTCCCCTGTGGTACTCACTGCAGTGACCACTCCTGCTATATATGTAGCTGCTACTGCGCATCTACTGCAATGGTATCTTTTTATGTATCTGCCACTCATTTGAGATTCAGAATCCTTCTGTGAGCCCTCAGTTGTCTGACCTGAGGCCCTGTGCCCACACCCTTAATGCCAGGGGGTGAGGAGAAAGAGGATCTTTCTGTTATGACTGGCTGTGCCCTCCCCACCACCAAGATTCATACTGTGGGGAGTCTAAGAATTAGGAAGAAGGTTCATGTGCTGAGTCAAAACAAAACTTGATAAACGTCCACTGCGCAATGTTTCTGTACCAAGTGAATCATATTGTTGCTTGAGCGATGTGTGTTTTTCTATGGGCAGTGTTCTAGGGGGTCCCAGGTCTTTTCATTCATGTACCTCTGCTGACAGTGATTGCTCAGTCTTCTTTGACAGCTGACCCTCAGGTGGCTGGAAAATAGCCTCATCATCAAGCAGTGGGGTGTTGCTCCCAAGTAATGAAAGAAACTAACTTTACACAGCCTAAGGTGGGCGTTCCCCATGAGGTCCTTGCCTTGTTTGTCCAAAACCACTTCACAGACAATTATAGTGATTGGGGCCTCCAAAAAAATCTCCCAACATCTGTAAGGTAAAAATTAAGTTCTTTTAGAGGTAGAACTTTAAGCACTTTGTTGTAATG
The DNA here is from genome assembly GCF_021613505.1 of Equus quagga. Classification (NCBI taxonomy): domain Eukaryota; kingdom Metazoa; phylum Chordata; class Mammalia; order Perissodactyla; family Equidae; genus Equus; species Equus quagga. Next base: position 77,062,083 of record NC_060270.1, read on the forward strand.
GCCTCACAGGAAATTGGACCTGTCAGGAAAATTCAGTTAACTAGTGTCTAGCTTGTCTCCATCCATCCATATGCTCTGCAGAGGAGATAATATGGCAGAACCTAGGGAACCCTAGGAAAACAGGAATATTTATGTGTACATGAGCACCTAGCATCATTAGTTCCTTTCCAGCTCTTTCTCCCTCAGCCTTCAATGTCAATCATAACCATTAGTGTTTCCATGAAGTCTTCCTTGGTTAAAGAAGCCTGAAATACATGATTCCTCTCCTTTTCCTTCCCCAAAGCCATCTTTCACAAACGCTGTGCATTGTGGGCAGACCTCACTGTTACATACTTACTGAGATGGGAAGAAGAAAAGGATAGGCTGGGTTAAAGGATTTAAATAAAGGCAAATGTATTGCTTTCATATACATGTTGAAACCCTGTTTAGTTACTCTTAACATCCACAGTGCTGAGACTATTGTGTGCATTTTCTTAGACAGAACTCAAGTTTGTTGACCACGCTCCAGGCACTGCAGCAGGCACTTTCACGAAACATGGCGCAGCCACTCAGTCAGGGAATGTAGGGTCTAAACCCTGGTTCCTGGGGCTTCACCATCCAAATTCGCAATCCTTCCATTGCATCTTCTCCAACCCCAAACCCCTCTCATCTCTAGAATTCAAATTCCACATTGCTAAGGATGTATTTATTCTTTTGCTCATTACCATTTGAATCAACAATGAACTTTGTTAAGTTATATTAATTCTCCATTCTTATATCATCTCATACTGCAGCATATTTTTGAATTTATTTTTCATCTTGCTGAAATACTTTTTCCAAGAGTCTTTTTTAAAGACAGCAGTTTTATGATAAATTTATTGAGGCTTAAACTGTCTAAAAATATCTTTACTGTGTCCTCAATATAAATGATGTTTTAACTAGAAACAAAATTCTAAATCCAATTAGCAAATGGTCAAAAGACTTGAAGAGACATTACACCAAAGAGTATATATGGATGACAAATGAGTGTATGAAAAGATGTTCAGCATCTTTTAAAGCAAGGGGGTTGGGCTTGTATGCCTCCTCTCTACCAATCACTGGATCTAGGCTGCCCTTGAAAGGGACTTTGACTTTGGATGAAGCAGCTCTCTTCATGTGAAGATGGTACTTGGAGAGGAACTCAACTGAGAGCTGTCAGTCGCCAGTCCTCCTGTTGGAGGAGTATTGAGGAAATGTGCATTTCATTAATTAAGGGGGAGAATTTGGGTCAGGAGTTTGCAAATTACAGCCCATGGGCCAAATCCAGCCCACTGCCTTTTTTTTGTAAATAAAGTTTACAAGACATTCTCCCTGTGTTTGCATCTGTCTGCCCGTAGTCTTCCCTCTGTTCATGTTATCTCTGTGTCTCTTCTCCTCTTCCAATGAGGACATCAGTCATACTGGATTAGGGCCCACTCTAATGATTTTGCTGTAACTTGATTATATGCACAAAGACTCAATTTCCCAATAAGGTCACATTCACAGGCACTGGGCATTAAGACTTCAAAATATCTTTTGGGGAGGGGGCACAATTCCACCCATAACAAACAGAAAACATTACCATTTGCCATTTAATGAAACTTCTGCAAGATGAAACCTCACACACATGTTGTAGGTGGAGTAGCGAAGCAGCTCTTTCCTGTTGGCAGGTGTGAGGGCTGAGCAGGCAGGAGTTGCCAGGTGATTCTCTTGTCTGTTGCTTTAGTGGCCAAGGGCCAGGGGATGGCAAACAGATTTCTCTCCAGTGCCTGGCTACTGAAGCCCCTAGAGTTGCTTAAGCTTATCACTAACCACCTTGGCAGGCTTGCAAAAGTTTTGCAACATCCTTCTTAAAAAAAGAAAAAGAAAACCCAGTGCCAGCAAGCTGTCCACAGCAGAGCCAAATGACTCACTGCCAGCAGTGCTCTACATGTCTTAGGCGGTCCTTATCGTCTCCACCAACACTTCCAATTATTTGCTAAAACAGCTTTATTCCCAGAGGATGCGTTTTTTGATGTAACATCATCCACCCCAAAAGTTAACCCCTAATGGATACCAACTGAGAGGTATCTCCAGTGGTGTGCTGGTCAATGTTTAAAACCAGCTCTCCACAAAGAAAAGAGGTGGGGGAAGCCCTGATTTGTAGCTTTTGCCAATTTCTACAGTGTAAGTGCTCCCGCCATGATCAGTTTCAAGCTACTAACGTGAACTCAGTGAACACAGAGTTGAGAAGAGATGTGTGCAGTCAGTTCCCGTGAGCTGGTGTAAGTAACTCCAGCACATCACTGAGTATCTCAATACAGGGAGAAAGGAGTATGATTTGGGAGATTCAGGGAAGACATTCTGGAGGAGGTAGGATTTCAATGAGCCTTTAGGGGTGGGTATGATTTGGTGCTATCTCTAGCACTACACGTCCATGTCAGTTTAGCAATTTCTATCTGTCTCTCTCTAGGACCAGACTATGGACTTCCTGAGGGCAGAAATTGTTTCTGATTTATTGTAACATCCCTACAGTAGGCATTTCATGAGTGTTTGTTGAATGAATGAATAAATGAATGAACGAATGAGAGAATGGAAAATAAATGGAGAGGGGCTGCGCATTTCAGGACTAAGGAACATTCATGGTGTGGGCAGGTCACAGGAGGAAGGAACGAATGCACAGGAGGTTTTGGGTGAAGTCAGCTGTCCATTCTTGCTGGAGTACAGTGCTAGGATGTGGCATGTTCCAGTTACTGTGGCTACCTAACAAATCACCCCAAAATTTAATGCCTTAAAACATCAACATATTTATTTCGATCACGAATGTAGAATTCAAACAGGGCTCAGCAGGGTCAGCTCATCTCTGCTGTACTTGGCATCAATTGGTGTGGCTTGAAGGCTGGAGGCTGTGATCATCTGAAGGATCACTCATTCATCTCTCTGGTGATTGGGCTGGGGTGACAAACAGCTGGGGATTGAAATAGCTGGGCATCCTTGGACATCCCTAATTCTATGAGATCTCTCTGTGAAGTCTCTCCAGTATGGCACCCTCAGGGCAACTGCGCTTCTTCATGCTAGCTCAGGGCTCCAAGACGTGTATCCTAAAGATAATGAGCCAGGAGGAACCCGTATCCTTTTGCTAACCTAGCCTTGGAAGCCACCTAACATCACTATGTCATACTCTATTGATCAAAGCAATCCAGGCATCCACGCAGATTCAAGGTGAGGAAACCTAGACCCTATCTCAATGGGCAAAGTATCAGTCATAATGTAATAAGAGCATGTGAGATTGTATGTTTGTATATATATGTTGGAGTGGCCAGTGGCTTGCTACATTGAGTGAGGGCAGGTTGGAACAGGTATTAAATGTCATACTAAAGAGTTTGTTCTTTTGCCCCTCTAGGAGTGATTCATATACTCATTGCTGATTATCCTCCAGGGTTTCATATGTATAGGTTCATCATCCCCAGCAAGCCTGCCAGGCTGACAGGCCTCAGCAATTGCGTCTTATGCATCCTTTAAAAAAAACCTTCCTAAATTGTTAGGGTTTTGCATTTGATGGCTCCTCAGTACATGAAACCCAAGTGCCCATCTGCCCAAGTGAATAATGATGGAAAGTCAGACCAGACCGACCATGCTTCTTGCCTGTCTCCCAGCTGGCACAAACCCACATGTTCTAGCACACTTGAGCTGGTGATAATGAGATGGCCTATGATGGGATATACTGGTGACAATACTGAATATCAAAATTGTCAGAGCATATCTTGATCAACTCTGGGCTTAAGGCCCAAAAGCTCAGAGACCAAATCTACAATGTTGATTCTTGTAAAACATGTAACACCTAATGCTGATTCCATCTGCCAAGGAGTGCTGGATCCAGGCTGAATGCAATTTTCATAGTCAGCTACCTTGAGCCCCTAGCGGCTTCCATTCAAATCCTTAGTCTCTCTCTGAAGAGCCTCCATCAGCCTGTTTGAAGGATGAGAGATGAGGACGTAATTGGCTTTGTTTTTTCTGAGACAGAGATGGGAGGAGCTGCCACTTGAGATTGGATTAGTGTCCTCTGTCCCTATCCTCCATTCTTTGTTGACATTCTTCTTTCTTTGCAACAATGGGAAATTTGTGTATTGCTATAAAACAGTCATTGGAAGGAATTGTGAGAGAGTTTGTTCTTCCTCATATTTGTCAAACCACAGACATTCCCCAGTGGAGAGAAGATGATTGTAAGGACAGGGGGAAGATATTATAGATAATACAAAGTTTTCCCTTTTGTTCCCAACTTGAAATGGATTGTGTTCAAAAGTTTGAAACTCAGAACAAACATCATCCCGTAGAATAACATGCTGACCGGGCCCACGAACACACATTTCATCCCTAATGGGAGCTGAGGCAGGAAGGTTGACATGACCCAGCAGGCAGGTTAGCCCAGCGTGGTGCTTGAGGCAGCCACCTTAAGCTGGCCCTGCCTTCCACAGCTCTTTTCCTTTCAGCTCTTTTGAACCCAACCAGCAGATTCCTTACAAGCTGCAAGCTCGAATGGTAAAAGCAATGAGGCTCTGACAGCTGGGAGCAGGGGGGTGGCCAGTACTAAGTACAGTCATCTGTAGGACAAGGTGTGTCTGCTATTTTGAAAATAAGGAAGTGTGGCTTTGAGTAGCCGACTTCAGTTCAGGAAATTGGTGTGCTTTTCATTTGTCTGCTGGTTTGGTTTTTTAATGCCCCAGATGGCTTTACGAGGAAGCCTACACTTAAAAGGGGGGAGCAGCAGGGATGGTGCTGCTTGTTCTGAAGCCTGTCAAATAGGCTGATTAACTGCACCATTACACATGGGATGCTAATGCAACTAAGGTCGCGCTTGCAATCCCCCTTAGAGTGGCTATTTCATTTTGCACTTAGGAAAAGCATCGTAAGGCTGCAAAATATGTTTATGCTGGCCTGTTGTCACTTGATTGCCACAGCTCGGCAAACCACTCGAAGCTCATATTTAGTGGAGACAAAGTTCGAGAGCGTAGTCTCTGTTGTTCAGTAAATTCTCTGTGTTGTGCGGTCTGTTTGAAAATAGGGAGTTCTGCTGGATGAAATATCTGGTTGTTACAAAGATTTTCTATGTGTCATACATGCATCCCCAATTTTCAGAGATTATGAATCTTGTCTCTCCTGTGAGGACAGATGCCACCTTCAAATATCTGTAGCACTTACTGCCACCAACATTAACTTGGCCATTGCTGTCTTGTGATAGCTAACAATTTACGTGCTCTTGGCTTGACTTGCAGATAAACCCCTTCAAAGAAGTGACTGTCTTACTGCCCTGTGTTCCCCACAGTGCTTTCCAGAAAGTATATGCCGAATCAATTTTGAGCGGAATTCCGTAAGATGTACTTAGCACTCCAACAATCCTAGTGCACACCGTAATGGTACTTGGAGCATGTAGAATGTGCCTCAGGCCCTTGCAGGGCCCCAGGTTCAACAGTATGAACAGCAGCAGCTAATGGACCATGGACATGACATTAATGATGGTTCACTCCTGCCCAGCACTTTCTCTGTGCCTGGCATTGTTCTGAGTGCTTCATGCATATTACGCCATTTGGTCCTGCAAGCAACCCTTTGAGGTCGGCACTGTTAGTTATCTTCTAGTCGACAGATGAGGAACCTGGGGACAGAGAGAGAAGAAAAGGGCCTGAAGTAACAGAACCAGGGAGCAGCAGATCCAAACCCAGGCAGTTTGGCTGCAGAGTCCGTACTTTCACCCACTGCCCTATTTTGCCCCTTTGACAAGAGCTAATACATAATGGGTCGTACTATATGCCAGACACTTTTTATGTAAACCCATTTAGTTCTCACAGCAAACCCAGGAGATAAGTACTATTGTTAGCTGCATTTTACAGATGAGAAAACTAGGGCACAAAGAAGCTGAGCGGGGGACCGGGCTGGTGGCGTAGAGCTTAAGTTGGCACGCTCTGCTTCCGTTGCCCACGGTTCACCTGTTTGGATCCTAGGCAGATCAAGTACCACTCGTCAAGCCATACTGAGGCAGCGTCCCACATAGAAGAACTAGAAGGTTGTACAACTAGGATATACAACTATGTATTGTGGCTTAGCGGGGCAGGGCAGAGAGAACAACAAATAAAAGAAGAAGATTGGCAACAGATGTTAGCTCAGGGCCAATCTTCCTAAACGAAGCTGAGTGGAAGGGCCAGGTGTAAACCCAAGGATTCTGGCTTCCAAGCCTACTGTCTTAATCACCATGCTCTAGCATCTCAGGAGAGTCAGTGCAGGGATAGAATGTCAATCCTGAATCAATGTATGTAGGTTTACATAGCAAGAGGTGGCGGACGGATCATAGACTACTTTATATGAAGCCACTCCTGAAATTTCCATCATGACTGAAAATTGCCGTATTGTCCTTGAGAACATGTGAAATGTAAATATAAATTTGTGTAGACTCTAGAGTGACTCCTGAGTAGAGGTGACATCCAAGGGTACTGGAAGTATTCTTTCTTCCCACTTTTCATTCCTTTTCTTTTTTTTCCCTCTATACAAATATGTTAATAAAAAAATATAGATTACACAGACCCAGGCCAGGTGTTATACAGTCTGCTCTCAACAAGTAAGAGCACATTAAACAGTTTTTAATTGGTCTTAGGAAAAGCAAAGGTGAAATGAAAAATTAATTCTCCAGGACCTTTGTTCCAAATGCATTTTTCCATCTCTACTCTAAGGAGTGAATTTTAATTAGCTTGATTCTCACCATTTGGCCATGCGTTTGTAATCTTTGTTCACACTTTGGGAAAGAAAAATTTGATGAAAGAAATTGGACAATAATGGAAATCTTGCTGAGCAGAACAAACTGGAATTATTAAATGTATTGCAGGATGACTGGCATGCCACAGCTAGGGAGAGGAGAAGCATTAGGGCTGATGACAAAAAATTCCTCTCCCCAAAATGCCGCTATGCAGCCTGGCACAGTCTTGTCCTGCACAGAGAGATGGCATCCCAGTGGGGAGAGAGCTTTGGTGCCAGGCAGACCTGGGTGTATATCCTGCCTCTGACCCCTTACGGTAGGTCACTCAGTTCCCCTGATGCTCAGTTTCTTCATCTGTAAAATGGGGTATTAATATCCACCTTATAGCCTTGTGAAGATTGACAGAAATGAATTATGTGAAAGAAGAGAATTTCAAAGGAAGGCACGATCTGTGGCTAGGCTGAGGAATGCTAATGAGGCTCCTGGCATGTTTCCTCTTGAGAAGACAGACGTGGGCAGGGGCAGGGGTGTGTGTGTACGCTGGTGGTTGGGGGGGTCTTCCTGGACCTTCTTCTTCTCATTCCCTCTGGGACAGCAAACAACCAGGGTCTTCTGCAGAGGAGTCCATTCAGGATTCTCACCTGTAGTTATGAAAGCCCCAAGAGTCCATGTTTACCCGCGTGAGCTTTGCGGGACTGCTACAAGGCTCCAAGGTCATTTAGCAAGCACAATGCACCAATAAGGAAGTGAGTTAGGAGTTTCCCAGCCCGCAAGTAGGTCAAATAGCACACATGGGGGTGGGGGAGGGCTCTGGCAAAACATAACATGTAGGATGCTTCAGAGAGGTGTCAGACAGGGAGAAGATGTAGTTCTTGGCCTTGGAGCTTGTAATTTAACAGAGAGAACAAGTAGAGAGAGAAAATACTACAGCCACATTTGCTGCTAATTGTAAAAAGGCCATGCAGCCGGCCCCCCCCACCCCCCACCACACACACACTCCCCCAGTGTCAAACTCAAATATTCCCTGAGGTCCTCAGACCATATGTCCAGGGTTGGGTTCAGAAAAACTGCGGTCCCTGTATCTCTGTGTGCATCATTCAGGACTCACTTCCTGGGCATCTACTGTGCTCCCAGAATTCTCTGCCCATTAGCAATGTAGATTCAGGGTTTGACAGACAGCAGTTAATTTTTGAGTCTCTCACTCACTCTGTTACGGCCTTAGGGAAGCACGTGTCCTCTGGACACCTCAGTTTCTCCATCTCTAAAATGATCACATCACAGGCTGGTGGTTGTGATAACTTAGCACAGGGACGGTGCAAGGTGCTTAGGATGAACACCTCAAGGGGATCTGTTTTCTTCCTTCAAGTCAGTGGTTCTCCACCTGGGGGATTTTGCCTCTCAGAGGTCATTTGGCAATGTCTGGAGACGTTGTGTCTATCACTGTTGGGAGGGGCATGTAGGTCTTATTCTACGAGGCATAAGACAGCCTCCCTCCTACCCCCGCCCCCATTCCCTCTGATTTTAGAATTAGAAGATGAAAATGGGCCCGTTAGAGGTTTTCCTCTCTCTCCAAAGAGAGGGAAAATGTTATGATCCTTAACGCCATTTTCATTCTGGTCCTCTTGGGACGGCCCGGCAGCCTCCTCCTGCCATCCTTGATGTCCTGGCTGCAGTTTCCTCTGGAGGACCTACTTCCTAATAGGGGCATCCTGGCGGATTGTGGCATCCTCATCCATATACATGTCCCCGATTAAAGACTTCCGCCGCTGCCCAGAAAGGGGCCTAGCGGTGGAGTGAAACTGAAGGGAGGGACTCCGCGCTCCTCGGGTCTCTCCGCAGGAAGGCGAGGCAGGGCCCCGCGCGAAAACTGGAAGGCTCTGGGGAAAGACAAGGTTTTAATAGGGATCCTATTAGTCTGCTTGGGGTCACTTTCTGAGGCAGCGGGTCCAGGCAGCTCACACCCCAACCGTTCACTGCAAACACCCCAGGGCCCTGAAAGCAGGGCACCAAGGAGGCGAGCTCTTGCTAGCTCCTCCAGGGCGGCGCGGCCAACTCGGAGGCGGGTGCCCTGATCCAGCCGCCCCCAAACTGGTGCTGGCCCAACCTTTGAAGGCACCATAAGGCAGCTGTGTCAATGGGGGCAGGGCAGCAGAGGGGAAGACTGTCTTTTCCAGTCTCAAACCTGGACTCCAAACCTGGGAACGCACACCAGCTTCCCCAGGGCTGCGCCTCCCTGAGATGCGCGTCAGGCAGACGGCCACCGCTGGCTCGGCGGTGGCCGCGGGGGCGACGAGGCCACCCGTCGCCTGGTGCTCCGGAGCCAAGATCTGATTTCGGGACCATGCCTGTGTGCTGAGTCAAACGCCGCCGCTGGGCTGGGTCTGCAGAGCGCCGCTGAGCGCAGTCAGCGGTGGTTAATGATTAATCGCTGACCACCCCGCCTCCAGCCGCTCCAGAGTGGGTGCCCCCGGAGGGTGGTTTGGTGTCGGCAGATGCCATCAGCCCGGAGGGGAGCGGAGGGCCGCAAGGCAGAGCCGGCCGGCGCGTTGGGGACCGCAAGGCTCGCTCCCTGCCGAAGAGGAGCCCCTCCTTCCTCCGAGCTCTCCCCGCCTCGCTCCTATACACACACACCGCAAAACCCCACCCCCATGTTCCTCCGGGGCCTCTGCTACGTTGGGCTGCTCCAGGAAGTTTCCATGAAAGGAGCTGAAATACTGTTACCTTTTCCAGGTAAGGGCGAGTGAGAGAAAGCCCTGCACCCACTTTGGTGAGTTGCAGCTAAGAACTTCAGGCTCCGCCAGGAGGAGAAAGGGAAATTAAGAAGGTCTTTGGACCTGGCGGCGTGGCTCTCTTCCTCATGGCTTCACTTGGCGGCCACAGCGGTGACTGCTCCAATGTCATTGATCACAGCCATGTCCCCGAATTCGAGGTGGCCACCTGGGTCAAAATTACCCTTATCTTGGTGTACCTGGTCATCTTCGTGGTGGGCATCGTGGGGAATAGTGTCACCATTCGGGTGACCCAGGTGCTGCAGAAGAAAGGCTACTTGCAGAAGGAGGTGACAGATCATATGGTGAGTCTGGCTTGCTCGGACATCTTAGTCTTCCTCATTGGCATGCCGGTGGAGTTCTACAGCATCATCTGGAACCCCCTGACCACGCCCAGCTATACCGTGTCCTGTAAGCTTCACACTTTCCTCTTCGAGACCTGCAGCTACGCCACCCTGCTGCACGTGCTGACGCTCAGCTTCGAGCGCTACCTCGCCATTTGCCACCCCTTCAGGTATAAGGCCATGTCGGGTCCCTGCCAGGTGAAGCTGCTGATTGCCTTTGTTTGGGTCACCTCCGCCCTGGTGGCGTTGCCTTTGCTTTTTGCCATGGGAGTTGAGTACCCCCTGGTGAACGTGCCCAATCACCGGGGTCTCACTTGCAACCGCTCGCGCACCCGCCACCACCAACAACCCGAGACCTCCAACATGTCCATTTGTACCAGCCTCTCCAGCCGCTGGACCGTCTTCCAGTCCAGCATCTTCAGCGCCTTCATCGTCTACCTTCTGGTCCTGGTGTCCGTGGCCTTCATGTGCTGGAATATGATGCAGGTGCTCATGAGGAGCAAGCAGGGCACAGTGGACGGGAAGGGGCAGAAGCCGCCGCTGAGGAAGTCCGAGAGCGAGGAGAGCAGGACAGCCAGGAGGCAGACCATCATATTCCTGAGTGAGTTCTGGGTGGAGGGCAACCTAAGAGCAGCCCCCACCCCCACCTGCAACTGCCTGTGGTCCTCTTAATCCGAAGTCTTGCCTTGAAAGTGTAAACTTAAGTTCTTGAGGCTGAAGAGACATTAATCTGAGTCTCTGGATGTTTCTTGTCTATGTTTTGGGCATTTAGGTTATGGTGAAAAGAGCACTTAGACCAGGAGTCAGAAGATCTGAGTATATTCCAGAACGGCATCTCTGTGACTTCTAGCAAGTCACAAAATATTTTGGGTAAAATGGAGATGACAATATTGAGAAGTGTGAGGGTCAAGTCAGGTAATGCGGGAAAGGTGTTAAGTCCTTCGAGAAGGGCCGGGTTCTGTGGAGATAAAAAGGATTCTTATCTAGCCCATCTTTGCCCTGGAGAAGCTTTCTCAGGCAACTAGATTTTGTTCCCATTTTTCTCCTCCTTTGGAGAAGCAAGAGTGTCAGGAACACACACTCTGCAGGCTGCTGTTTTATCCCCCGGGAGTGAGCTCCTACCCAAGTCTTAAGAAACCGGAGCTCTCAGACGCGCACTCCCCAGGGTCGTGCTTGAGGTTCTGCTGCGGTGGGTCTGTTTCTTATCCGAGCAGAGAAGCATGGCAGGGGTGGCAGGCCTGTCTGTTCCACAAAATCTGGCCCCACAGATTCCTGGGACTTGATTGATCATTCAAAATACCTAATTCCCTGGCTGAGGAAACTGTTTGTTTTCCAAACTTTTGTTGTGATGCAGATATTTAAAGTCAGGTCCTTCTGTGAGTCAGGAAGGAAGGAGCCCACTGTCTGCAGGCCCGCAAGCCTTCAGAAGAGGGCCTGGGGGCTATTCTTCTGCAGTCGGGGGCTTTAAGGGAGACACGTAAAATGTGCGAGCAAAGAGGTTTACAAAATATGTTTTAGCAGAAACAAGAGAAAGATATTGTGGGTATGTGAGTGCGAGTCAAGAGGGAGTTGATATAACAAAGGAGAAGGAATAAATCCCACTGCTGTTTGTTTTGGTGTGGGCAACCTGAGTAGCAGGTTCCAGGGCCAGGAGTTAGACGTGAAAGAAAATGTGAAGGCAATTGCAGAGAGATGGAAAGAACCTGGTCTTGTCCTAACCCTACCCCTGGCTTCTGGTGTGTCCCTGCAGCTGTCTTGACTTTGCAAGTGTCTTTGCAAAATGGGAGAAGGGAATTTGCAATTTGGGGATGCCCACTCCGCATTGGGGGCTGTGCTAGGTGATTTATATCTCCACTTCATAGAGGAGGAATTTGAGGCTGAGAGAAGAGAAGACCTGGTTCTAATGCATATAAGTGCAGTCTCAGATTCTGCCTTTGCTTCTCAGAGCAGAGAAATGAGTGTCTGTCTGTGGTTTTCACAGGCTGGTGGTGAAGGGAAAGTGAGATAAAGCAGGACTTTGACAAGGAGGGTGCTACCTAGATGAGGCTGGTGCTGTTGCTGCCTAGGGCCAGCCTTTCTGGAGGTTGGAGTAAGGAGTCTGTAGCGGGTAGGGTCCTCTGAGGATTTGGGAAGGCACTCAGCCCAACTCAATCTCTTTCACCCACTGGCTGCTGCCTGAAATATTCCAGGAAGGAATGGACATTGGATTTGCTTGAACATCTGTTGAAAGACTAGTTCCCTCTTGCCATATATACCCTTAGGCGTATCTTAAACTTTTAGCAGTAATTCATACTTTAGTGTAAATGAATTTCCTTTCTTTTTTTGGAGTGCAGGGCACTATCTCCCACTCTAATTTAGGAATTAAGGCTGCTTTTGACCAAGAAAAAAAGAATTGATTTATCTTTTTTCACTATTGGACCAGTTTCTGTTTGTTTTTTTAATTTTAATTTTTATTGCTTTTAATTGAGTTCATAATAGTTCCCATCAATGTGAAATTTCACTTGTACCTTATTTCTTGTCTGTCACCACATAAGTGCTCCCCTTCTCCCCCTGTGCCCACCCCCTCCCCCACCCCCCTTCCCCTGGTAACCACTGAACTGTTTTCTTTGTCTATGTGTTTGTTTATATTCCACATATGGGTGAAATCATCTGGTGTTTGTCTTTCTCAGTCTGGCTTATTTCACTAAGCATAATTCCCTCCAGGTCCATCCATGTTGCTGCAAATGGGATGAATTTGTCTTTTTTTCTGGCTGAGTAGTATTCCCTTGTGTATATATATATACCACATCTTCTTTATCCAATCATTAGTCGATGGGCACTTGGATTGTTTCCATGTCTTAGCTATTGTGAATAGTGCTGCAATGAACATAGGGGTGCATATGTTACTTTAGATTGTTGATTTCAAGTTCTTTGAATAGATACGCAGTAGTGGGATAGCTGTGTCCTATGGTATTTCTGTTTTTAGTCTTTTGAGGAATCTCCATATTGTTTTCCATAGTGACTGCAGCAGTTTTCATTCCCCCAGCAGTGTATGAGGGTTCCCTTTTCTTCACACCCTCTCCAATACTGATTTTTAGTCTTAGTGATTTTAGCCATTTTAATAGGCGTAAGGTGGTATCTTAGTGTTGTTTTGATTTGTGTTTCCCTGATGATTAGTGATGTTGAGCAACTTTTCATGTGTTTATTGGTCATCTGTATATCTTCTTTGGAAAAATGTTCATATCCTCTGCCCATTTTTTGATCGGGCTGTTTGTTTTTTTATTGTTCATTTGTGTGAGTTCCTTATATATTATGGAGATTAACCCCTTGTCACATATATGATTTGCAAACATCTTCTTTGTTTTGTTTTGTTTATTTCTCTGAAAAGACATCTCTTCTCCTCCCAGTGGGTATCGTTTGAAATTAAAGTCACTCTCCATTTTGCAGCATAGAATCAGAATGCTACAGACTCTTATTTCGAGACCAATAGGACGTTGGAGATCTTCTCATTCAGTTAGGAATCCCTTGGAATGAGTTTGTTCTCTCTGCTGCTCCCATTCTTTCCTTCTAGTTCTCTCCCTCTTTCTTACAGCAACTGTGTATTAATCACCCACTGCGTTCCCCGCATAAAGATTGTTGAATGGCAATCAGGTACTTAATGTGCGATAATGTCTTGCGGGAATTTACCGGCTGCATTTAGCCCATTTCCTCTGCAGTAGGTTTTCAAAGCAGTTCTTTCAAATGCCCCCCTCACCCAATGAATTTCAAAGAGCTTTAAAAAGAGGAACCTCACTAATTAACTCAAGTTAGGAAATAAATTAATGGAGTGAAGAGAAAGAAATCATGGCCTGCATCCATCAGATTAATACAATGCAATTTACTTTGTGGGTCTCATAAAACTTATGCTTTGGGGCATTTTTAACCCAGAACAAATGAATATATAAATTGTTTACAAATCGCTGAATTTAATATAGTGATTTAGCTGTCTTTTTAGCATTTCAGTTAACAGATGTATCAAATTAAAACAAATATTTGCTCATTTCAAATATATTTTACATTTAATGTGAAATGTAAATGACGTCATAGCACAAGATGTCTTTTGAGCTCTTGAAGCAATAAAAAACAATTAAGGATTTTCCCCCCTCGTTGTTAAAAAAGCTAACTTCTGCATAACAAAAACGAAATTCATAAATCTACCCCAAATGAGGAAGTCTCTTTAGAAAATAGTAATTTTCCTTTCTGCATCTTTTGCTGTTGCACCTCGGTCTAGTCTAGGTGCTGGGCTGGTGAACAATGAAAACAAGCTGGGAACTATGGGAGAGAAGGAGATGCCAGGGGACACCTCCTAGCTCTCAGGCAATTTGCAGGAGAAAACAATTAGTAAGTAAAAGTGCACATTCCTGGAAATATGAGTGTCCCTTCTTGCTTCTTCTCAGCTCAGTGAGAAATCGGTACTGGACTTCCTTTTGCAAAGTTACAGCTAACATGGCCATGGTGATGCTTGTGCACTGCCAGTCAGAGGTTGCTGCTCTGGATTCCTGCCTGATGTGGATTAAGGCTGCCCCAGGTAGAGAAGCCCAAGGTGACCTGGCCTACGTGCGGAACTGTATGACCCAGTGGATTTTTATGGTATGAATTAGGGCTGCCCCAGGGAGAGAAGCCAAGGGTATCCTCATCTACATGCCGATCTATATGTCCCGATTCTTATCTAAAGTTATACGACCGCGCAATAACCAGACCCCATCTGCGCTGAAATCATTTAATGACTTTTTACATCATCTTTTCTTTTTCCAGTAAAAATAAGTCACATACCCATGCCTTATAAATTTAGCCCTAACCCTCAACTCAGGGCAGCAGCAGGAGCTCTGACTGCCCATGGGTCCTGTCCCCATGCCTGCAGTTCTTCACTGCCCATGGGTCCTGTCCCCATGCAGCAGCTCTTTACTGCCCATGGGTCCTGTCCCCATGCTATTCCATACTATTCTCCAAATAAAAGAGTGCTACTGCCAGACCTTGAGAGTCCAAGACATCTTTCTTTCGACTCCTCCACTCACCAACCCCGCATCACTGCCTCTTCTGGGGGAAAGGAACAGGTACGTTTGACTCTTTAGTCCTTAGATGTTGAGAATATGCAAAATGAGCCTTCTTTCAAGAGACTTTCCCAGACCTTCCATTTTATCTTTCTGAACTGTCACTTGGAGTTATTTTCAACGCATGTGGCATCTTGGACCATGGACACCCATGTTTGTGTCTATTGCCCATGTGGCGTGTTGTCAAATGTCACCCACTCAAAGTGGAAGAGCAGAGTAGTTTAAAAGAAGTATAGTTTTAATTTCTAACTTCCAAGAACATAAAGTGATTGGGACTAGGTTAAAGCTACCTCCTAGAGATCTGCAGGGTGGCACTTGGATTTCAACTACAGTTATGGAAATTGTTTTTTTTTTACAGATAATTGTGAAATTAAAAAATTAAAGAAACATCATAGAAGATTCAGGACTGTATAATAGGTATACTCTTTTGCATTCTGACTTGCTCTCCTGAGTCAGAGGGAAAGGGAAAGAGCTGCATATAGTGGCAGGAATTGCGCATCAACTTGGGTTGCACATGGAGAATAGCTTGAGTATGGACTTCATCCAACATGTATGTTTGGATGGAAAAAAGATTGAGAGTTGCTGCCATAATGGACTACTCTAAAAGAGAAGGTTGATGTATATTTAGATATTTGTGGGGAGAGCCAGGGAGAAGGAGACCAGAGTCATATCTTCTGCGTTTTTATACCCCAGATTTAGAGGTCAAGCCAGGTGCACACGAGAGAGAGAAAGAGAGAGAGACGGAGAGAACGAGAGAAAGAAAGTATGTTGACAGTGGGTCCTCTTTATCTGAGGACTGTCAGTTCCTGAAAAGAACTCTTAAAGTTAGTTCCTTAAAATGGAGTCCAAAATTTGATGTGAAAGGAAGTTTGGTTGAGGCTTCATTGTGAAAAACAAAACTGAAAATTATAAAGAGAAATTTGTCTTCTATTTTATAAAACAAAGGTTATAATTATATGTTAATTCTTATAATAATTTTTCAGAATGAAACAAGTGATTTGTTGAGGGCATAGTTTTTCTGACGAAACTATGTGATAGCCTTTGTGTTTGATTTTCTCAGCAAGATTATAAAGAAGACTTTCTCCCAAGGGCTTCTTACTTTGCTATTGAAATCATCCTCACGGAAGTACCTGTTTTAGCATCATCCTTGTCAATTTTCCATTCTTTCAGGATTCACTGGTCTAGTTTGGCCAGACCTTCATTTGTCAGTGGCTTGGCACTTGATTTATATAGTTCCCCAGCTCCCCTTTCACTGACTTCATGAAATTCTGCACCCTATGTGCAGGTCATACCCCAAATTTTAATTAATTGAAACTGATCGCATGGAAATGGATGCCTTAAAATGCTTCTGCGGCGCCCAAAGAATTTTTAAATAGTTGTTTTCTTGACTGTTTTAAGAACTGGTCTTACAATCATGTTTATGTCATTAATTTTCTGAGCAAAGGCTTTTTCTGTGATGTAAAGTGATATGCCAATCCAGTCTCTCAGGGAACTCTCACCAAAATTAAATTAGTGACTTTCTTAGTGTAAGATATTATTTTGAGTAAAATATTCAGATATTTCAGGAAAAAGTTTTCCCTCACGTGTTCAGGTTATTGCCTCTATTCTCTTCCCCTCTTTATTGGTGTAGATGTGGCTGTAATAAATAGTACTTCATGTTTATTTTTCTATTTGCGATAGCTGTCATAAATTGCAAGTGTCCTGCGATCATCCCAGCAGACAAATATAATAATGCTGCTTTGTTGTTATAATCAGGCAGTCTCAAAGATTTCATTTCTCTCTTGGAGAGATGCATCATTCCAATGGAAGGGAATGTTGGAATTCCAGTCCCCATTCATTAGCAAGCCTGCTCATCTGTCTTAGTTGTTTGCCTCATGGGGGCTGCCAAAGTGTAATAAGGCAGCAGAAGCCTCAGTGGAGCAAAGTGTTCAGCTAAAACCACTCAGATAAAAGCCATTTGTGAATAGAGACAGCACAAAGGAAGAATATTGAATTGGGAGTCGAGGAGCCCCATCCTGCCCCACTAGACAAGGTCTCCTGATCTGCCACTTGGATGACACTGTCAACGCTCACTGTCTTTTCCTTTTGTCCACCTGCCCTGCTGGTCTGCAACCATGGAACAACCCAACTGGCTGTCTCCCTCTACTCCTTGGCTACTCACTGACTACTGCAGAGAAGACAGGTCATCATTGCTGCTGTCAATTCTTGTAAATATGTTCAGCCTCACCTGGGTCCTGCTCTCTGGTGGGCACCTTCCTTTGCAAACACTTTCAAAAAGCTGGAGCTCCTGGACTGCCTTTTCTACTTTGTTTCCAGCAAGTCTGCTCTCAAAGGTGAGGGACCTTGATTTGGATGTGTCATCCCTGGAGGAATGTCTGCATCTACTCTTGCCTTATCCAGGCTGCTTTTCATGCTGCAGCCACTGGACCTCATTGATGCCCCCATTCCCAGCCCCATCGAATTCAAGCCTGTCAGTGGCTTCCCGTGGCTCTTATGTCAAGCATGAAAATCTTAACATAAGGCCCCTCCTGGTCAGCTGACTCTCCAACTTTATCAAGCGTGGTTCTCCCCTTGTATTAGTGGGCTCAGGCTGCCATAGCAGGATACCACAGACTGAGTGGCTTTCACAACAAACATTTTCTCACAGTTCTAGAAGCTAGAAATCTGAGATCAAGCTGGCAGGGTTGGTTTCTGGTGAGATGTCTTCCTTGGTTTGCAAATAGCAGCCTTCTCCCTGAGTCCTCACGTGGCCCTTCCTTTGTGCGCACGCAAAGAGACAGACCTCTGGTATCTCTTCCTTTTTTTATAAGGAAGCCAGTCCTGTTGGATTAGAGCCCGACCCTGATGACCTCATTTAACCTTAATTACCTCACTAAAGGCCCTATCTGCAAATACTGTCACATTGGGGGTTAGGGCTTCAACATATGAATTTGGGGGGTGCAGTTCAGTCCATAACACCCCTTAATTGCTCTTCCCCACTCGTCCCCTTCAGTTCCTCCAATGGACAGTAGCCAGGCTCTCGCTTACAGCCTGGCCTTTGTATATGTTGTTTCCTCTGCCTAAAATGCTTTTGGGTCTTACTCCATGCTCTCTTTGCCCCCTACCAGTCCCTTTACCACGTTACCATCTTCAAATCTCCCCTGGGAAGCTCAATCCCTCCCCCTTGACTTGTTTAAACCTCCTTTGAAACAAGACTCACAGTTATGGTTTTACATTTAATTGTGAGATCATTCGATTGATGTCTGTCTTCCTTCTAATTCCTTGAGGGCAGGAGCTATCCCTAATTATGCTCAACACTGTACCTCCATCCTAACATGGTTCCTGGTACACAGCAAATATTCAGTGAATGTATGTTGAATAGTCACTGAATATTCAATAAATATATGTTGAATAGTCTTTGAATAGTCAATGAATATGTGTTGAACAGTCAGTGACTATTCAGTAAATATATGTTAAATAGTCATTGAATATTCAATGAATAGGTAAATGAACAAGCCTCGGCTTAAAATTGGGAAATGATGTTCTGTTTTCCTTTGGGGTGGATTCCTGTAGAAGTTTATCATTCCTCAAAAATTTTCTGGTTAGTTTGAACCTAAAGATACTCTGTTTGGAAGGAATCTAATTCCTCCAAGGCCTCCAAAAATTCAAGCCATCTTGGAGAACACTTAAGATTTTATCTCCCCTGAGCAAAAGAACAGTCTGTGTTAATCAGCCCCTGAATATCAGCTCTCACCATGTGTACCTGCCAGAAGTAACCAAGAAATGAAAGCGATCAGGGTGGTATTTAACAGTCCTTGTTGAACTCTGTTTAGCAAGATGTTAATACAGTGAGACAACTCTAAGAATGATTTCTGCGCAGGTCCTTTTGCCACAAGTTAGCAGGAGGGTACTTAGGGTAGTGGAAAGAGGATGCAGCGGGGACAATATTTTGAAAATATTCAGCCAATATGTTTTTATTTCCCCCTTAAATTGCACTGACTTGCAGCCATCTCTCTCAAGTCTGAGCCGTGAGCTTATCACCCCAGGGAAGAAAAAAGCAGGTACTGTCTAGTACAAGAGTTTTCTTGATCAGTTTTGAGTCCAAAAGCTGGATTTCTTGACCTCTTTAGGCAGGCAGTTGTCTTGAAAGACAGGTTTTGTGAAGAGTGCAAAAGGATCCCTCAGCTCTGTAGCCCTACCTTGAATGCATCACGAGCCCAGGCTGGGGGACTAGATCAACCACCACGCAGCCAGTTCCAGACACGACCATAGCTAAAGGATTTGACATTTCTCCTTGGAAATCATTGAGAGGTATTAAGGAGTAAAGCAGCACAGATAAATTTGTGGGGCTGCCCCTGGGGTGGTGGTATTTGTGACACTGCAGTTTGAGTCCAAATTTAGGCCTGGCCATGTTCTCAGAGTGAAAAGAGACAGTCCCTCATGGGAACACAGTTCTGGTAGAGCAGCTGATGCCGGTTGGTTCTTCTTGCTGTTAGCCAGACCCCTGGCTCTTGGTTTTCCTGTCTTGCTGCTATCGCAGCCCGCCACAGCCAGAGGATGGCTCTACTGCCATTTGGCATCTCATGTTTTCCCAGCACAGAGGGCCCATCCCCAACATTGCTTAGGCTCTGGTTAGGAGGTAGCTTCAGAGATCTCACCTAGGGCACAGCAGCTCTAACTTATCGCTATGGTATAAGGGCCTGCTCATTCTTCAGTGACAATTTCAAGGCCCCACTTCTTCCTCAAAGCCTTCCTACACTGATCTTCCCATGAATGACGAGCCGTCTTAGACGTTTCTCAGATGCCGGCGCAGGTGTCATCTCCCTGACTATCCTTGGAGCTCCCTGAGATCAGGGACATGACACGCTCCTATTTCTTCAGTCTTCCCTGCTGGGCTGGGGACACAGTGGCTGGGCACTGCTTAGTAGGTTCAAGGATTGAAACCCCAAGACAGTGGCCGCTGCTCCTGGACAGGAGGGAAACCGCACAAACTGTGATCCTCAGGAAATAACTTTGGCTCCACCGGCCTTTCCTCTCCTTCCCTGTGGTAGGCAGAAATCTGAGATGGTTTCCCAGATCCCTGAACCCTGCTGTACAAACAGCTGCTCCCACTTATTCAACAAACGCTAATCAAGGTGTTGCAGTGAAGCGATTTTGCAGAAGTTCCCACATCCATTGACCTTACAATAGGGAAATTTTCTGCATGGGCATAATCGAGTCACATGACCCTTTAAATCTGGGTCTAGGGGTCAGAGATGGAGAAGTCAGAGATTCAAAGCATAAGAGGGGTTTGGTAAGGGAGAAATTCTCCATTGCTGGCTTTGGAGATTGAGGGGACCACTGGCAGAGAATGGAGGTAGCCCCTAGAGCTGGGAGCCAGAAAGGAGTTGGGGACCTGAATGAACTGAGAGGCACATTTTCCCCAGAGCCTCAGAAGAGAACTTGGCCTGGCCAACCCCTCGAGACCTGGAGCAGAGATCCAGCCATGCTGTGTCTAGAGTTCTGATCTACAGAACTGTGTGCTATAAATAGATGTTCTTTTAGGCCACTAAATTTGTACTAATTTGTTACATAACAATAGAAAAATGAGTACATTTCCTGAACCCTGATAAAGAGGCTCCAAGGTAAACACATGTCCTGACTTAGTTATATTTTCCAAGTCAGGCCCGATCTCTAGAAGCTTCTCTTTGAAAAGTCACACCTTCCAAGAACTGCACCCATGGCCCAGCCATTCCTTAATTCCCCAACCATTTATTGTGTACCTGCTAGGGGCTCCGTACTGAGGAGGTTTGCCAAGGTCCAGGGCAACATGGACTTTTCTCTGAACTTTCAGACTCTTGTTTGTTTGGGGATTTCAAAATTTACAGGTGTGAATGCCGCCAGCTGTAATTCTGGAACTCTGACACCTCTCTTGTGAAAGAGGAAGACTGTAGTGGATTCATCTGGTGATTATCATCCTTTTGGTAGCTCTCTTTCCTCTTAGCCTGGCACTTAGTAGGTGCTGGATGAATGTTTGGTACATAAGCGAACATCTGGGCTGCTTCCCGGAGCCTTCCTCACCGGAGGAGAACGTGCCTACACTCTTCATCGTTTAACTTCAAGTGGAAAGAGGAGGGGCAGCCAAGCCCAATGCTGGCAGCGAGTCTGAATGAGAGAGATGTGTCGGGCTAACAAACTTCACCATTTTCTGATGTTAGGGTTTCTGCCAGCTGAGAAACTTGACAAAATTTCCTGTTTGCACTCCCTGTGTGTAAGAGTCATTCTAGCAGGCAGAGGCTTTTTAGACAGCGCATCACACTGCTTTCCACGTCTCAAGGGTGGCTGGGTGGTTGGAGAGCAGTGGCGTTACCAGAATCTGACAGACGGGGATCAGGAGGCAGGGCTGCTGCATCAAATTGCTATTGTACTTGTGAAATGTCTAACTAGCCATGAAACCAAAGGCGTGCGGAAATGGGAGTCAGGCCCAGTTGGAGTGATAAGGTTCATTGAACTTTTAAAGAAAAGCCATCCTCTTTCTCTAGTGAAGGGGAAACATCCAGCTTACCTTAGAAACGCAACACTACACACAGGGTGTTTGGGTAGAGTCTCTGGTTTTCTGTGTACTCTTCTTTGGGAGACTTGATATATTCAACAGAAACAAAGCTTTCTGGGAAATGTGTGGGTCTACTTTCTATAGCTGCAATTCTGAAGGATTAAACATCACATTGAAATGACAGTTGCATATTTTGTATATTTAAAGGACAGCTGATGGATTGTCACTGTTTTTCAAGTTCCAATTTATCTTGACAGGGGAGGTAAATGGGAGGCCTTGGTGAATGAATGTGGCTTTCCAGAGGATGAAGATTTGTGTAGAAGCAGGCTGTTTTCCTTCTTGAGCCTGGGGTTCTCCTCATTATTGGATCTCTTGAAGGCCCACTTTCTCCAGGTAAGCCTTCCTGGACTGACTTTACCCTGCTCTAATCATACCAGTGGGTCTTTGCATTTCATGTTGGCGCTTCATTCATCAAGTATTTACAGAAGCCTAAAATGTGCATGATATCATTTGGACTGCAGAGATCAAGATGCTGTTGCCCTCCTTCAAGGAGCTTAATAGTTCACTAGTTGGAGCGTCAGAGTACAAAGCTGGAGTCTTCTAGAAGGAAGCTTAAATATACCCTTGATGCAGAGTGGGGGTAGTGGCTGTTAAAGAAGTAAACTGGTTCTGGGCGCCGGAATTTTGAATGGAGTGGTTAATTGAACTTCACTCACCCCAGAGATGTTGTCTCCAGTCTTGTTATTCGCAGAGTGGTCCACGGATCAGCAACATCAGCATCACCTGGGAAGTTGGACGATGGCAGAGTGGGCACACCCCACACCTGCTAAATTAGAATCTGCGTTGTGTGCAGGTCCCTCTGTATGTATGTGATTCATCTGCACGTTAAACGTGTGCAAAGCACTCATTTATGACACTTGGAGGGGATTCTTTAAGTCAAAACATATAGAAAAACATGAATTGGGAATAACTAAACGAACCATATGTAATAAGAACTACTTCTGGTTGTGATAAGAATTCTGTGTAGTTGTGACAAGTGGAATTTGTTCCATGACACTTAGGTACAAGAAACTTCACATTATTTTTGAGAAGAAACTTAAATCAGGCTCCAAGCCTCCATCTGCAAGGTGGTGAAGATTCAGTCTCAGTAAAGTTAGAGGGGAGGCTTTCCCTTCCTCAGGTTGTATGAAAATTCAAAGGGGCTTAGGAGTTGCCCAGAAAATGAGGCATTTGGTCCTTCATTCAAAGTAGTTGTTTTGTTCAAAGTGCTTCTTGTTGCTTCTTCTGCTCTAGGATTCTGCTGCCGAGGCTGGCCAGAGCCCTGGGACCAGCCAGCTAAGGGGTCAGCCTTCCTTATAACATCACCATCCTGAGGATAGAATTATCCCCACTTTTCAGAATTGCCCAAGGTCATCACCTGTTGAGATCTGACTCCAGAGTCCATGTTCTTTCCCTAAGCAGAGAAATGGACTCTTAAAAGAGGATGTGCTTCAGGGGGGGCTTATGGGCAGTGAGTGATGTGGAGGGAAGAAACCACGATGCCAACTCTGGTGTATGTTTGACTTGCTTTTAGGCTACCCAGCAGCTTTTGAGTATGTTTCTTATGCTTGGAGAATTTCCCTCTGTTTGAATCCTGCTTCCCCAAGGTAGTGGTCAGAACCTTCTTTCTCAGCATCCCTTGCAGCTAGGGTACAGCGTGTGACCTGGGCTGTATCAGTCATCTGCACTGGCATGAGAGTCTCATTTGGAAGAGAGCGACGGGAAGGAGCAGCAGTCACATGGAGTCTCCTTGGGGATGGGGCCAGTGTGTGACAGAGTGGCACTGAGAGAGAGCAAAGACAGGAGAACTAAAGGCAGCCTCCTAGCCTAGGTGTTGGCAGTGTCTCTGCAGTGTATCTCCATTGGCACAGTCTGGTGGGATAATCTGATGTGATTCTTGGTTGATACTCAATTCTCTGGCCCTCCCAGGGACTATGTGAAAAAACCAGTAGCCTCATTTCCAGTTTATACTGGAAAGGACTCTGTTGTTTGTGCTAAGAACTCTGTATGTCCAGATAATAGGTAATAGAACAATTGGACTGGTGTGGGGGACTCAAAGGGGAGCAGTGAACACTGACTCTAGATTGACAAGTAGATTGGGTCAAATATGGAGGAAGTTGATAGCTAGACTAAAGGATTGGGACTACATATTGGAGGCAATGGGGAGCCATGGAAGGCTTTTGAGAAGAGGAGTGGCAGGAAGGAGTGCAAGAAGACTAGTGTGGCCACTGGGTGTGTTGCAGGCAGGGGAGGCAATGTGAGGAGTGCAGGTGCCATGGGGTCTGATGATGCTGAGTGGACAGGTTTGGCCATGAAGGGTCATGAGAGGTAGTTGGCAACCCTAGTGCACTTTAGAATCACCTGTGGAGTATTAAACCGTGCCCCACTCCATTTACATCGAAATCTTTGGGGTGGGGCCCTGGGCGTCTGTGTTATTTCAGTGCTGTAGGTGATTCCAATGTGGGGCCAGGACTGAGGGTGGGGGAAGAGGGAGTTGGAAAGGCAGTTTGGGCCTGGCCTTGGAGACCCTGAATTTGGTAGCTGTGCCAGAGTTCTTTGACTGCAAGCCAAAAAGCTGAACCTGCCTTATTAAGAAAAAAAAAGGAATTTTCTGGCAGTATGAGCTCACAGAGTCTGAGAAAAAGCTAAAGGACCCGAATGTTCAGGGATCTAGGGGGAAGAAACTCATGGACAGCGTGCTTGAGCTCCATCATCAAGGAGTTAGCTTCAGGCATTTTCCCATCTTTGTTGTCACTCCATTCAGGATCAGATTCTCAGGGCTGAGGCTCTTATTGGGCTGGTTGGGGTTGTGTGTCCACTCCCTTGTGAGGCTGAGATGAGGGCAGTATGATGGACAGTGCCAGCAAGACTGCGTGCAGTGAGAGGCGTGGTCCCCAAGGATTGCTGCTGTGCCCAGGAAAGCTGCCAGGAGAGAAACAGCGGACGCCCTGCAGAAGCCTTATCAAGCTTGGGGATTAGCGCCATAGCTGTTAAGTTTCTTCACACCACACAGACTTTCCCTCATGCTATTCTTGTGTGGTCAGCTCTCTGTATCTCCTCTTTCCCTTGCTGAGTCCTTAGTGATATTTCCCAGGGGTCAGGTCATCTTAGTGTGTGAGCCAGTTAGAGGGCTGGGAGAGGAGAGACCAGCAGCAGAGCCTCCCCATTCCAAAATTCAGCTGTCAGGAGGCTGGTTAATGCCAAATCCATGGAGCGTATTTCCTGCCTGGGAACCTGACTCATCCACCCAGGTCACTGACCAGGTGTTGCATTGCGGCTTTTCGTTACCACAAAGTCAGTTTCTGTTTGAACCTTGACCTGGAGAGCAAAGGTCTCCAGCTGTGCCTCAGGGTCAGATGTGCCCTCTGCTTCTGGCATTTTCCATTTCTGTCTTAATACAATATTGGCCTTAAGCCAGGACTCCTTGTTTCAGGTATAAATCCCACTTTGATGTCAAGGTTATTTACCACACAAAACAGGGAGTAAATGAGGTGCATTCCTTGCCTTCTGGAAATTCAAAAAGTTACTGAAGAAAAAAAAAATAGTAATTTATGAAAAGTTTTGTTGAGAAAATGTTTTAGTTTCATGTCAAAATGCTGATTAGTCTTTGAGTTTTTTATTAGCTAGCTTCTCTCGTGGGGGTAGTTCCTATTTTCCCTCTCCGCAAGGAGAGAAACAAGGAGGCTGCTTTCCAAACAGTTCCTCGTAGTCTCTTTTTGGTGGTGTTTCCTGAATGGGAGGAATCTGATGTGAGCTGTCTGTACTGAGAATAAGAGGAGAGAGCGTGGGTTTCAGAGTCAGTGGATGGGGCCACCACATGTAAGTGCTCTGTCTGTCATGGTGTGAGTGATGCAAGAGTGGTATAGCAGTTTCCTGTGGCTGTTAACAATTACCATAAACTTGATGGCTTAAAGCAGCAGAAATTTATGCTTTCGTAGTTCTGGAGGCCAGAATTCCAAATCAAGGTGCGCCAAAGTCAAGGTGTCGCAGGGGGGCTCTGAGGGAGAATGCCTTCCTTGACTCTTCCAGCTTCTGGTGGCTGCTGGCATTCTTTGACCTGTGGCCCCATCGCTCCAATCTCCAAGGCCAGCGTCTTCAAACCTCTCCTTGCTCTATCTTCATATCATCTTCTCTGTGTGTGTCAAATCTCCATTTGCCTCCCTCTTATAAGGATACGTCTGATGGAATTAAGGGCCCACACTGTTAATTCAGGCTAATCTCTCCATCTCAAGATGCTTATCTTAATGACATGTGCGAAGACCATTTTTCTTTGTAAGGTCTCATTTATAGATTCTAGGGATTAGGGCCTGATTTTGGGGGCAACATTTTTCAGCCTACTACAGGTGGCAAAGGGGTGCCAGAAAGTATTTAATGTGGTATGTGAGCATAGTCTCTTGACCTTTGAAGAGATGCTGTGGAACAGCACAAAAGGTTTGTGTTCTAATTTCCTTTCCATCACTTACAAGTGTGTGTGACCTCGGGCAAATTTCTCAGCAGCTCCGAACCTCAGTTTCGTCGTCTCTACATTGGACGTACTCTGACCTCAAATTTGAGATTCAGTGGGATTTGAGCTTCCATGGGAAGTATATGGAGGCCTCTACTGTAATGCCTGCCATGAACAGTTCCTTAATAAAAACTAGTTTCTTATAATGACCGTGTCATATTACAGAAAGAATTCTGGTTGAGGACTCAAGAGAACTTTATTCTAGTCCTTGCTGGGCCATTGACTTATCATCTTGAGCCAATCTCAACTTACTTCCTCTTGGAAGCATAAAAGGGGTGAACTTGAGGAGTTTGTCCCCAGTGTCTCCATAGAAACAACACAAAAGGTGGTTCCAGTCTTCAGCATTCCATGAAGTAGAAAGTCTGTGAAGTCTCCTCCTCTTTATCGTAAAGATGTGTGGACATTTGTGTTTCATTCCATCATGTATCATTGCCTGATGCAATATAAAAACTTTTTAAGTTCCTTTTCATGAGGTAAAAGTGGTAGCCCCGGAAAGGTGATTCTTGATGGCTTTGAGGAGCCTCTGGAATGCTCTCAGGTGGCCCTAGCTGGATGCTCATCTGGGTGAAAGATTTAGACTCAGAAGCTCACTGAGATCTCTATGCTTCTGAAATCACTTGCCTTTGACCTTTATTCGGTGAGAAGTTACTAGAAGAGCAGAGCTCCAGGCCCTGGCAGCCCATTCTGGGTGAGAGCTTTTGATTAATGAACACATTGATGGTTTTTTTTCATGTACCTGTAAGGCCAGGGCATTATTGGCCATGGCAATCGACATATCGAAATAAATTTTTGAAAGAGTGTCATCAAGTCAAGCTTTATTTCCAAAAACACAAAAAACTCCGCCCCAAGGAGGGAAAGATGACTTTCACTGTGAAATAAACAATGATGGCTTAGATATTACTTATGTCGTGCTGGTCGATCTGAGATGTAGGTACCTTGGTAACCAATTGTTCCCAGAATCCACTTTTCTGACACCCATTAAAACTGTGGCGCTGAAATCATGTTCTCTCCATTTTTCCCATTTCAATAATAATAATGAGAACATTAAAATGACATTCTGAATTTACATTGTACTTGTCTGGGAGGTGCCCTAAGCACTTTATAGACAGTGTCTCATCAATCCTCATCACAAAGCAGCAAAATATTGGTAGCAGGTAATATTTGTAGTTATATTCCACTTAGAAAGAGCCCCCTGGGCTGAAAGAAATTTCAGTGATACGGAATAGTGTTCCCTTGTGGGTAGAGAAGAGGCTGGAAACTCTGGGTCCTGGTTTGGCTCTCTGCTTTGTCCATCTCTCTCTGCCTCAGTTTCCATCGCACAAAAGGGATGGCAGTAGTATATCTCCTCATCTTGTGGTGGCATCATGTGGATGATTGTGAGAACTAATCATATTAGCTAAATTTTTGGTTTTTTCAGTACCTGTTATGTGCCAAGTGTTCTAAGAAACTTTGTGTATTTATTCATTGAGTTCTCACAGAAATCCTATGAGGTGGGCACAATTATTTACTCTACTTTACAGATAAGCAAATTAAAATAGAGAGTTTAAGGAACCTACTTGAGGTAACACAGCAATTAAGTGCAGAGGTTCATTTGACCCCAGTGGATGGGCTCCAGGCCTTGTGTTATTACCGCTTTGTTAGAACTGCTTGAACTTTTCTATTGTATCACAGTAAACACATGCACCCCCACACACATAGTGAACAAAAGTTTCGCTGTACGGTGTTCGCCCATCCTTACCTTAGAATTTGAAATGAATTTTAGTCTTTTCTATTCATTTCATTAATAAAAATACCAGTCTTGAGCCACTAAACAGATTTTATGATCACGAGTGAGTCTTGACCCACAGTTTGAAGAGCTTGGCACTATCCAATACTCCCTGGATGCTCCTGGGGAGGAGCTTGGGAAGAGAGATGCAGGGAGTGTGTGTGATGGCATGAGGGTCTTGGAGGGAACCACAAAGTGTGAGGAGAGGAGCCTGGCTCTGCTCCCACAGCGTCACCTGCTGGGCAATCATTTTGTGTCTGAAGGAGTGTATCCGGGACAGTGGGTGATGGGTGCCGAGCAGTGGCTGCCTCCTTCTCCTCTCTCGCCTTGCGCTGTGATGGCCGTCAGTATCTTCTCAGCCCGCGTACCTGAGGTTCACCTCTAAGTCACACCGAGGTATTTACTAGCAGCCGTGATGTGCTGGGCCCGTGTGTATCAGGCTCTGGCTGGGAGGCTACAGAGAAGCATAAGGCATAGGACAGACATAGGAAGGGAGAACCAGGGGCAGCTGAGTGGTGTAAGGAGCTGGACAGCCTCAGATTCGAGTCCTATTTGCCTCCTCCTAGTAATGTGACCTTGGACAACACATGTGACCTTTAGGAGCCTTTTTCTCTGGGTGCAATTGAAGTTCTACTGAGATAATGCTGGTGAAAGTGTTTGGTGAAGCGTAGAATGTCCTGAGGAGGTTAGTAACTGTTATCATGAGCAGTTTTGCCCTCTATGGAGAGCCTGGTGTACTGGGAGCGTTGGTGGTTCAGGGAAGGGATGGGTGTGCTGCAGCAGTCTGAGAAGCCTTCCTGGAGGAGGCAGCATTTGAGCTTAATCTGAAGGGGTATTTTCAGTTCCTGGCCAGAAGGATCACGGTTGTACTTAAAGGGTGGAGAAAAAGATATTCAAGGTCCAACCAGTCATGTATAATCCATGCTTATGTATAATCCACCTGTAGCTCCAACTCAAATAGGGGATGCTGAGCTGCTTTCATGAGTTAGCATGCCCTCTTGACCTGAGGTCGCTGGCAGACAACCCCTTATTTTGCTTAGGCCAGGGGTCAGCAAACTACACATGGCATGGCTTGTTTCTGTACAGCTCACAATTAAAGAATCATAGGAAGAAAGGAAACAATATGTGATGGTGATCTGTGGCCCTGTGAAGCCTAAAGTATTTCCTACGTGGCCCTTTAAAGAAAAAATTTACCGACTTGTGCCTTTGACCCCCAAGGACATGAACGTTTCAAGTTGAAGCCCTTACTTAGTTCTGAATCAGCGTTTAATCATTCTCCCTGCCCTTCTATCACTTCTTAAGGGCACACAGCACCTACACACTGGAGAGAAGGGAAAAATACGCACGCAGTCGCTCATTCCCTCACTACGTGGCTGTCAAGAATTCCTCTGCCTCCCTCTCATGGCACATTAATATGAGGCACTGAGCATGTGTAGGTTTAGTTCTTTTGACATGTGGCACATCAGTCGTTACAGCCAAATGCCAAAATGCCGGGCTCCAGCCATGATGCCATTTTTACTAACATTCATAAGAATAGTCCCCTGTGATGCAGCTTTCCACCTTTCCAGTGTAAATAACGTGGGAGGCCAAATTGCAAACATGGTTTCTCTTCATGCTGCACCTGGCCATTTGTAAGAAGCATGCCATGGGAAATGTGATCGGAAGAAGCAGTTAAACCTGGAAAATCACAGGGTTGTCAAGGCCATCATCTATTTTAAAAATCAAGAGAAAACCAAATGTGAGTGGCTACTTTGTTTTCTTTTTAGTAACAGCATCTTGATGACAAGCTAATATGCAGCTCGAAATAAAGGTATTGTGGGTAGAAATAGCCTTTCAGATGTCACTGAGACAATATGCCAAGAGGTTCTTGGCAAATGGCTGTGAAGGAAGACAGATTATTTTAACAGCTCTGTTGAAAATAGAGAAGTTATCCTGTGCAGGCAGCTCAGACACGGCTCTACTTGACAATGGTGGGGCTTCTGTTACGGGAAAATTAGATGCCTTTGGCTAGGTTTGAGATTGTCCTTATCTTTTCCATATAGCAAAACGCTACCGCTTAGAACAGAAAGTTGAAGGAATATCCTGATTGAATGCCTGCCAGAAAAAGGACAGTTTTGGGAGAAATGCTTTAATTTGCTTTAGTTGATGGTTTAGGGGCTCATCCCTGAAGCTAAAGGCTTCGATGGCTCTGATGAGAGACGTGAGTTTTTCTTAAATCCTTGGGAACACAGAGTGTTTATTCATTTTCCTGCATCCTCAAGCAGATTTTACAACGAACAGCCTGGAGGCTGGAGGTGGCCAGGATGAGTTTTGTTTGCCTTACCCAGTGTTTATTTGTTTGCTTTTTGAAGAATTTGAAGGCCATGGATAGCATACGCTGTCTCCAGTTTGCTTCGGGCTTCCCACTTCCTGTGGTGCAGCACCAGGCTGTTTCACACGTTTGTCTACAAAGGAATTGGAGTTCAAGATGCATGGTCAGCATTTACGAGTGGCCCTAAAGCGTGTTACCCACTTACACCCTTACTACCCCATCATCTTGTGACTTACAGAATGCCGGCCGCAAAGGTTTGTGGGCAGCAGGTGACTCCTTGGAGCTCAGCCCTAATTCCGGAGAAACAACTCAGTGTCCCACCATACCGACAGCAGGTCACAAACCCCAGCCTTTTCTTGCTGGAAGAAATGTCGGGCGAAGAGCTGGTGACAGTTTTCTGACAGTGGTTAATTGCAATGAGTACTGTGTGGCAGAAAGGTCTCAAAAACCCCTTCCACCTGCCCCACAATGGCCTGAGCTGTGGTTCTTGGCAGGACTGGGCCAATGGGGTGCTGAGTGGAGAGCATGGACCCTGGAGCTGGACTGCTGGGTTCCAAACCTCTTTTTGCTACATTCCTAGGGATGTGAACTGAGAGGCATGGGCAGCTTCTTAGGGGAGAAGCACGGTGAGTTGGGTGATAGATTCATAGAGGAAACGGTAATAGCCACTGAAAGATGCCCTTGACATTAATTTGAATTCCAGGAGTGGGCAAGTAAATGCCAACCCCGTGCTTGGATTAACGACTTGACGGACACTAGAAAGAGATCCACCAGTTAACAAAGCTTAACAACCACTGATATCAGGGTCAATGGGAAGGAAGGAATTAATGGTGAGCATAGCTAAAGCACTTTAGAGCATATTCTGGTTTCAAACCTTTTTAGTCATTGGGATTTTAAAATTAACGGTAGGGTTGTCATTAAAAAAAAAAATGAGCGACTAAAGTGGTGTAGTAGGAGTTGACACCAGCATGGAGATGAGAGACACATGTGCCCTCTGTAGGGCAGACTTCAAGCAACTCCAGGGGGATCCAAGTGCTCCAGACTAACGTTCCATCTGGCTTGCCTCCTTTGTCCTCCTGAAGGACACTCTGTTCTCTTTTTTGTCTATGTGAGTGAAGGCCTTAGCAAACAGACATTACTATTTAAATCAAATCCCAGGCAGGCTTCCCTATGGTCCATTAGAACTTGCCTCGAGTGACTATTACTATTCTTCATTCCTTCATTCTTTCTGAAAATTAGTCTGGTGTTCTGTTTCCTCCGAGCCTCTGCGCTAGGCCCATAGTGAGGGGGAACACCCTGGACCGCTCTGTGCGCCCTGGAGCTTCCAGTGCAGGAAATGAGACGTGTATATAAGTAACTAGGAGGCAAAACCCTGTGAGGCTGGTGGTCAGGGCAGATAGTTCCCTGCTTACAAATATGTTACATTCCAAAAGTTAGTTTATAAACTCTTGGTTTAGAAACTCATTCATTTTGCAGGAGAGACCTTCTTTTCATGCATGCCTGTGTTTTTTTTCAGATAGCAAATATTTGTTGAATGCCTATTAAGGAAGGAACTGAGAATAATGGGAAGAATAAGACTCTGAATGTCCTTCAAGTCGGGGAGACTCTGTACTTAACAAACCAATGCAATGAAGTGCTGGGGTTGGTGCTTTATGTTGGGAGGGGCTGTGCAAGGGCACTAGGAAGGGACCTAATAAATGAAGTAATTAATACACCCCAATTACTTCTTTTTCTTCTCTTCTTCAGCAGCTCCAAGCTTCCATTTGTTCCATTCAGCTGTTATGCTAGGTGTTAGGAGGAAGGCAACTTGTTTAAACTAATTTAAATTTACATGTGACTAGGATTTATGGGCAGGCGGGGTGGAGGGGGTGGTCAATAACCTCCTGATAGGAAATGGTCCGTGTCTTATGATCCAAGACTCAGATTCTCCAAGGTCTGACCCTAGAAAGAGATTCTTCAGCAGAGGAGCATCTCACCTGTGCTCTGACTCAAGCTCCTGAGTTTCACCTGCTTCTTGAGATTCTCTTGCTTCAGTCCCCATCATACCTACTCCAAGGGTGTTTGTCCTTCATGGTGGTGTTATCTCTGATTTGGAGCCCAGGTTCTAAAGTCAGTGTGAAGGTAAAAAGCCTGTGTAGTCACAGTTGCCCTTGAAAGACAGAGAGGCAGCACATTGGAGACCAAAGTGCCCTCTTTCATTAAGTCCAACCCCATTGCTTTTTACTTCTGCGTTGCAACAGATTGTGTGATTATTTAGTTGGAAAGCAGGCAAAATAGCTGGTAAAAGAAAAATACGAATCTTGAGACCTTATAGTTGCACACAGAACAGTGACTGCTCACGCTCTTAGAGGCACATGGGGGCAAGAGCCCGTTGAGACGAGTGTAGATTCTGGTGTCCCATCTCAAAGTCACTTCATGCCTCAGTGGCGTGGAGATTCTGCAGTTTGGTCCTTCTGTTCAGGCCTGAGGGGTTCCAGCCCTCAGCCTGAGCATTATCACAAACACCCACACAAAGTCAGTCAACACATAGACGCCCGGCCACTCTGAGTCTGGTTCAGGAGCCATGACTTTAAACGTCCACTCCCTTCACTGGGACTAACACTGCTCAGGCTGCAGGGAAGTGTTTCCCCACATCTCTTGCCCGGTGTCCTTGAAACAAAAGGTGGGCACGTCTGATTGCCATGAAAGTGTTTGGGTTATACCACTGCAAGCAGCAGAGCTAGCCACTGCTTCGGCGTGCAGGGAAGATTCAAGTGGCAGAAGTTCTTAGGAAGAGGAAAAGGCAAGTTAATTGTCTTGTCAAATTCTTCCTCTCAGACAGCAGAGATGTGTTAGATTCTTGGATATTGAACACTGGTTTCCCAGGAGCGCTGACCACACCCTTGCCTCTCTTTTTGTTGCAATTTGTGGTTTCAGAGATACTCGTGGATTCCCAACAGTTGCACAGGGTGACTAAGGAACATTTTTCAATATTAAAAATTTCATATCACTGAACTCTGTATAGTTTTAGGTGACAATTGACTCTTTACATTGGCAACTAGAAAGGAGTTGACTACTACAATTAGATGTAATATCATTTAAAAAATATTTAATAAGATTTAATTTAGATAAATAAAATTAGCTTTATTTAAATAACATTTAAATTGTTCATATGTATTCAATTTAATTAATATTTTGCCTTTTAATTTTAATGTAAAAATAGAATTTTCATATTTACTGTAATTTAAATTTTTGATGGAAAATATGTTCAAATTTTACACATTGAATACAATCACATTTCATTTTTAAAATCATTTAGATCATTGTTGGCAATAGAATACACTCGACATTAAAGCATTTGATTTTTGACAGCATAATTAGCATTTTTACTGAAATGAAGGGAAGATAAATTTTATGAAATAAATGTATAATAATTTATGGATTATTTATAGTCTTATTATATCACTCATTCACATTGCTGGAGTATTGACAGAACACCCAGACATGTGTAGTGATCAGTAAAGTTGTTCATCTGTGACATTTTGCAACTTTCAATCATAAAAAACCTTAACTTTAAACACATTTAGAATTTTGTCATTATGAAGGTGTATTGTCAAGGAAGGAGGACAGGACACATTTTATTGAATAATCTGGTAGCTTGATGTAGCTTTTAAATATTTATGTGGGTCTCCATTTGTACTCTGGGACTGACGCCAAGTCAGAATCACCCAAATTATTCAATCATCCTCTAGTCTCACTGGCAAATAGTTCAATTCCGTTCGCTAGCAGCATACGGAGTTATGAGATTCCACACTAACACTGTGTTCGAATCAGGCTTGCAACCTCATCCATTTACTAGAGTCTGGATTATACCTGCTTGTGGAATTCAGAGCTAGAGTGTTTTGCAGCTGCTTTTGGAAATTTGTTAGGCCTGGTAGTTGTTTCCAAGCTCACCACTGATGAAGTGCCCAGAGCCATCAGCCGAGAGAGCTGTGAAGAGGCAGGAAGGGCTTAGTGTCTCCAGCTTCTTTTGGCTTTGCTGTAATTTGGTTCAGAGGAGCAGAGGCCCTTCTGGGTTAGAATAAACTGAGAACATCAGAAAAGATCCAGTGAACAAATGTTCAGTCGGTCCTTATTAAAGAAAAAAAGCTTTGAGTGAGTGACACATCCCATTTACCAAGAACAGATGGCTTGCCGTGCAGCTCTTAGGTCACAATTCTTAGGTCCATCCAGTGCCTCTAGCGCCCCACTCCCCATTGCTCTTTTTAAAACTGGAGGGCACTATTACAGTTTTTTTTTATTTTTTATTTTTGCTGAGGAATATTTGCCCTGAGCCAATATCTGTTGCCAATCTTCCTCTATTTTATATGTGAGCCATCATCAGAGCATGGCCACTGATGGATGAGTGGTGTAGATCTGTGCCCAGGAACCAAACCTGGGCCCCTGCAGTGGAGCATGCTGAACTTAACCACTAGGCCACCAGAGCTGGCCAAATTTATAAGTTTTTAAAATGATAAAATAGTCATTTAAAAATCATTCACGAGCCAGCCCTGATGCCCTAGTGGTTAAAGTTTGGTGTGCTCTGCTTCAGCGGCCTGGGTTTGTTCCTGGGCGTGGAACCATACCACCCATCTGTCAGGAGCCACGCTGTGGTGGTGGCTCACATAGAAGAACTAGAAGGACCTACAGGTAGAATATACAACTATGTACTGGGGCTTTGGGGAGGAAAAAAAAAGGAGAGAGGAAGATTGGCTACAGATGTTAGCTCAAGGTGAATCTTTCCCAGCAAAAAAAAAAAAAATTAAAAGAGCAAAACCTCTGAATAGACATTAAAAAAAAGACAAAGCAATTAAAAAAAATCATTCATGATTCATCATTCTATCACAACTGTTTTCCCTGTGACGTATTAACTTACACAAGCACAATATTGCATTATTCCAATCAGTATGTGTATATTATTTATATTCTGCTTTTTTGTTTTAAATGTTATGTATATATTTTTTCCTGTGTTCTCATAGTCCCCATAATTTCCATTTCTAGAGTCTGCATAATACAGTGCGATGATTTTAAATGCCTTTTTTGTTATGTGGAAATTTGAGAGCAAAAGAAGGAACTAGCTTATACCCCTTAGAGAGCTTTGAGTTTTCATTAGTCCAGCAGCACCCAAATCACTCCTTAACACCCCTGCTGATTTCAACGAGGCAAGGAAGATGATTGGCAGTCGACAGTTTAATAAGTGCACATATTCGAGTTGGCATATTTATTTTAGGTCAAATTTTATGAAATAATAAACTTAACCTTGGTGTACGGAGCCCCACTATAATTGATGTGTATAGGACATTTAGGCCTGTTTTCTAGGCCTTTTCTTTCCTTGTTTTATGAGGCTTAAAAGCTGTATACAGTGATTTATCATTGTGTCTTTGCTTCTGTGACAAATTGTTGGTCATACCTGTGATTTATTTTTCATTAATTCATTCTCTGAGAACAACCTTGAAATGTAACTCTCCTGTACAACACTCACCCTGTATAGGGAAATGAGCTCTACTCTGTGATGATCTGCCTTCTAGAAACTTGTAGGTTAAAAAGTAGCTACTGCTGGTATTTGTACCAGGTGCAAGTCAAGGGCAGGCCCCCTGTGCTGATAAGAGGCGAACATCAGTGTTCAAGGGGAGCCTCAGAAGGAGACGGGCTTGTCTGGCATAGCCCAGTACCACCAATGTTCATTCAGTTCCAGGGATCAGCACAGGAAACTCTAGGGGAGGACGGCAAGCCAGGAGGGGTGGGGGGCTGTTTTGAGGAAGGGGATGGAGTACAGAGAAATGACTCATCAGAGAAGCATGTGGGCAAGTCTTGAAGTAACAGGGACAGTAGGCGGATTAAAACAGATTTTTAAATTACATTTTCAAAATTCTCTTAATTGGCGTAGAGACCTCTAGGTGGGAGCAGCACATACATACATTTTTTGGGGACCTGTACCAAGTGCCCCGCACAGTGCTGACATACCGCATTTACCTTTCACTCACTCATCCATTGATGAGCATCCTCAATGTGCTGGGCATGTGCTGAGCCTCAGAGGCACAAATCCATTCAGAAACGTCCTCCAACTTCTATTTTCTTCTAGTTTAAAGGGATATACAAACATGCAGACACATAAACCAGATGTTACAATTCAGAACAAAAAGTGCTAAGACAGAGTCACGGTGAGGTGCCTGGAAGCACTCATTTATTGAGCAGGAGCCTATCGAGTTTCTGCTGTGCACCAGGCACTGTGCTAGGTGCTAGGGATACAGGAGAGAACAAAATGGGTAAAAATTTGCCTCGTGGAACTTACAGCCCAGTGCTGCCAGAATTCCCCCCAAGAAAGGATTTTGTTGCCTCTGCCTGGATCCTGGAAGACTTCCTGGAGGAGATTCTGCCAAGGCTAAATTTGAAGGGAAGGAGCAGTGGAGTAGCAGAAACAAAGGTGGAGTAGGGGCAGGAATGGAGTGGGAGGCTCAGAAATGGAAGAGGGGAAGAAAGAAGGTGGAGTGGGAGGCAGCGACAGAGGTGGGATGGGGGCAGAGGCAGAAAAGAGTAGAGATGGAGCTGGAATGGGAGGGCAGTGATGGAGGTGGGGAGGGGCAGGGAGGCAGGTGGAGTGTTGGGGGAGCAGTTTTTTTTCTAGTGCAATGTGTGTATAATGGCCCTGAGATGCAGCACAATATGGTTAGGCCCGAACGTATGTTCCATTTGTAAGGAAACAGATGACCCGATCCTCATCCCAAGGGGTATATGACGGTGCTAGGGAAACAAGGCAAATGCGTGGAACAGGTGAAGGACTGAACGACCTGGGTCAAAGGAAATGCTGAATTTAGCAGCTCTGATGATAGGTTGTTCATCAGCAGAATCTGAATAGCCAGCCTGTTGCAGTCACCTCCAGCCTGGTCTCGATACCTCGGTCCTCGCCCCTGCCTGTCCCTCCAATCCTTATGAAATATTTAACTAGCACCTCCTAAGTCCTAGGCACCGTAGATTCTGCCCAAGCAAAGATAAAGACAATTTAAAGACCAAGTCTGACCCAGGGCCTCCAAGCTAGTAGGAGACAAAAGTAAGTTTGTACAATACCAAGGAGTTAGGGTCTTTTCCAGGAATCGAAAACAAATCTGAGTGAAACAGAAGGAGCTGGCTAACATTTTCAGTGGGGCTTTGCAACTGACAACCTGTTTTAATTTTCTTAGGCTTGGTGTATTTCCTTCATTCTTGACTTGTTTTTGCTGAAGCCTGCTTCCCACTCTCTTGCTTACGGTGATCCTCAGCTGCTGGTCTGGCCACAGTCCAAGTTTGCAAATTTATCAGAAGGCTTGTATTATAATAATTAATTGAATATGTGTCCCAATTAGACTACAAGCTGCTTGAGGACAGGAGACCTCTTTCAGAGCCTTAACTGAGCACATTGCGGTGTTAACAAAAGAGTTTTGCAGAATTGGAGTCATTAGAGAAGAATTCATGAAAAAATATCTTTAGAATGTCAGAGAGAAAAGAGGATGGGTTGGTTTTTGATAAAGCTGTTAACCCTCGGATTCCTTTTGTTGAATGCCAGCTCTCCAAATAACACAATCAGTTATTAAGACAAAGCTGCATTTATTCTTTGTGTGTAAGGCAGAACAATACCTCGACAGCTTGGGTGGTGTCTAGGAGCCGGAAGGCATGGTTGGGATTTGCTGAAAATTGAAAGTTTGGTTTAAGGCAGATCCAGATCTTTCAGTGGGGGGGGATTAAATTAGGATGGGTAAGGATCCTGATATAACAATTTATGATTGGTGGAAACAGCAAGGTGAGAGTGTTTGAGGCAAGGGACCAAAGAATTTTAGGGCATAAGCTGTCTGTTGATGAATGGTCTCAATGGAAGGGTTGATGGGTCCTTCACAAGCTCCTATAATGAACCATCAAGTTACTCACCTGAGCAAGAGTCTCCTGGAATAGTAAACTCGTAACGATGACAATGGAATCGTCAGTCATGCTGGTGCAGACAGTACGCTGTGGGTAGGGTCGATAGCTTGGGATCTGGCTTATTAGCCAGGCAGGAGGCACGTGATGGCAGAAAGACACGAGGACAGGAAAGCCTTTCTCTGAAGTTGTGTTTGGGAGGCTGGAGTTTTGCTTCGGCACGTGCAGAGGCAAAGGGGGCCTTCTGACCGTGAAAATGTGCTCCATGGCTGCGATGAGATTTGTTCACAGAGTGCTGAGGGCTTGTCACAGGCCTGACTTTCTGTCCTGACTCATCGCTGAGGCCGTGCCTGCTGGAACTCAGGCTTGCTGTCAGTCTCTATCTTCCCTTGTTCTTGTGTCACATCTTTGACATTTATCCTTCTAGAGGATGTTTACTAAGGCAGAGACCCACCCGATGAAAAGGTCTAATAACCTCGGGATACTTTATTTCCTATTTCATTAGGTCAGAAAACGGCAATGCCTCTTCCATTTTATACCCACTGCCACCAACTCCCCTCTACGTGTACTGTGGGAATCGTTGCTTTCTTTGAGAATGCGACAGAATCTCACCCAGGGAATCTGAAATTGGTTTTTCTCCCCTTCTGTCCAGACAGTGCAGCCCCGGACGCCTTTTTGGTACCCTCTGTGGGGAAATGGGAGGTCAGCCTCCTGTTCCATGAGGTGATGCAAATTTCAGGAAGAATCACTTTACCTCTCCCAGCCAGCTCTCTGCAAAACCCCGCAGGCTATTTGCAAACTGCAGCTTTTCAAATACCACCGCAGATGGTATTGAACACTCTACTTGCGGCCGAGTTGAGCGTTGAATAGTCAGAAATAAGCAGTTGAGTTTCTGAGTAATAGCAGGCGAGCAGTGACCGTAGCCAGAGCTGCCATCGACGCTAGCAAGGTGTCTGCAAACCTCTTCCTGCCCCAACAAAACATTTGGCCCGGTTGGTGCTCCCTTTCTTAATGTTGTTTGAATTTCCATTTGGTTGTCTTGGGGTGGAGGGCTTCTCATCAGCCCTTTCTTGTGATTTTTACTTGCCAAAAGCGTTCCACTTCAATTCTCATCATCTTTGTTTCTTAGTCACACTGAGAGCAAGTGTGTTTTTAATGAAGCACTGATTCGTTTCTTTTTAAAGTGTTTTTCAGCGAGCCTAGATGATTGGCATTTATCACCATTTTCTCTCTGCCTTCTGCCTGGACTATCAAGGGATCTTGGAATTATTTTCTCTCTTCTCCTGGAGGCAGAAGGTGGTCTCACTTCTTTTTTTCCATTTTGTCCCCATATCTCCTGCCTCTCCTCTTTCCCTAAACCTTCCACCATCCCCTGGTATAATCCTGTATCAAGGTCCTTCATAATCTTTAGGGAAGAAGCGGTGAGGCTGACTGGGGTGAAAACGAAAGCAGACCCAGGCAGAGAGTGGTGGCAGAATCTGGTCTGCCAGCTTGCTGCAGGCGGCTGTGGGGCATGGAGCTGTCGGGGCCCCCATTGCTCTTGTCAATTTCAACATCCTCTGGTCATGGCCCCAGTCCCAGCATGGTTACAGAAGGCCTGGTGTGAAAGCCTCCCCGGCTGAGGTTTGCAGGAGTGTGCTGGAATCGAAGCTATCCGATAGGTGTCTGGATGGAGCTCCTCAGTCCCTGGGTTGTAACCATGCCTGCGAAGGTCTCTGCTGCTGATCAGCATAGAATTCATGCAAAGCAGATGGCCACCAGCGTTTGCTTTCTGCTCTCATCCTCTCGTGATTGTGTTTCATAGAATCCCAAAGTGAGTGGCGTTGTCCTCCATCTTTCTGCTGGCTTCCACTTGGTAAGGGACATTTGGTTACAGGAGCTTGCCTGGGAGGCCTGTGCATTTTTTGACGTGTTAACCTTCTGAACTTCCATTTTCTTACCTGCAATACTGTTATTACCTATGCCAGGGATTTGTAAAATTTCCGCCGGAAAGCGTGCATAAATTGCCTGGCATGGTGCCGGCACTTGGCGGCCTCTCCGTAAATGTGTATCCCTCCCTCCTGGCTTCCTTCACCCACACCCTGTGATGCCCATCCAGGCTGCTGGGTGCTGGTGGGCACCTAGGGAATAGACGCCGAATTGAGTGCCCCGGAGAAGAGATGAGAAAGCTTTCTGTGTTATGTTTGAACTCCTTGCCTCTCCTCTGCCAGCCAGCTGAGCTAACATAAGATCAATAACAGCCAACCATTTCCTTTTAATTGGTATCTCCAGTTCCGAGGCTTCAAACAGCTCCAGCAGACTGCAGGGTTTCGTTTCAGTTTGCTTATAAAATACTCTGGAACCAATTGGGTGAAAGGTGCTGAAGTTTTCCTTAGCAACCTGACTCTGTGTGCCATATGTGCTTGATTTTCTCTGCGTTTTAGCCCAGATTTCAGCTTTTTCTGGTGTTCACAGGTAGAGGCCAAAGGACAACGCTGTGAGACCACAAGCTGCCCCTGAGAGCTTGTACCAAGAGGAGGAGGTCAGAGGGGAGGGGACCAGGAGGCTGCTTCTCAGAGTGAGGCTGTGGGGGCGTGGAGGCAGACTGAGGGCAGATTCCCACTGTGGAGGTGTGTGTGTGTGTGAGAGAGAGAGAGTGTGCACGTTTGTGTGTATGTGTCAGACTGTGTGCACGTGTGAGAGACAGATTGAGCGTGTGTGTGTGAGAGTGTGTGCACATGCATGTGAGAGACAGTGCGTGTGTGGGAGAAGGACTCAAATGTACAGAGGTGAGTAAAACGCTCTCTAAGCTGGGGAGGGAAGCCAGGCTGCCTGGATTCTGACGGCTCAGGCACGTGCAGGTCCTGTCTGCCTCTGGGTCTTTGATGCTCCACCTTCACAGAATGCTTCTCCCTTTCGTGTTCACCAGGCTCACCCATCTTTTCTTTCTGGCCTCTGGTACCTTCTCACCCTTCCCCTCCCGTCACTCTGTCCTCATTCTGCTTTATTTATAGTGCTCACCACTACTTGGCGTTATATTGCATAGCTATTTGTTTATACGGTAGTCCCCTTATCCATGGTTTTGTTTTCCATGGTTTCAGTTATTTGCAGTCAACAACAGTCTGAAAATATTAAATGGAAAAATCCAGAAATAAACAATACATAAGTTTTAAATTGCGTGCATTCTGAGTAATGTGGTGAAATCTTGGGCCGACCCACTCCATCCCACCCGGAACTTGAATCAGCCCTTTCCCCAGTGTATCCACGCTGTATGTGCTACCTGACCTTAGTCACTTAGTTGCTATTTGGGTTATCAGATCCACTGTCAGGGTATTGAAATGCTTGTGTTCAAATAACCCTTATTTTACCTAATAATGCCCCCAGAGCGCAAGAGTAGTGAGACTGGCAATTCTGATGTGTCAAAGAGAAGCCGTAAAATGCTTCCTTTAAGTGAAAAGGTGAAAGTTCCTGACTTAATAAATTAAGGAAAGGAAAAAGATTGTATGCTAAGGCTGCTAATATCTATGGTAGCTTTTATTACAGTATATTGTTATAATTGTTCTATTTTATTATTATTTATTGTTATTAATCTCTTACTGTACCTAGTTTTTAACTTAAACTTTGTCATAGATATGCATATATAGGAAAAAAGGTAGTATATAAAGGGTTTGGTACTCTCTGTGGTTTGAGGCATCCACTGGAGGTCTTGGAATGTGTCCCCTGGGAGTAAGGGGAGCCTACTGTAATATGTTTATTTAAATTAAATGTACGCTTTATAAGAGCAGGAATGTTGTCTGTTTTGCTCATTGTCCTATTTTCGGTTCCTGGCACATATTAGGTGCTCAGTGAATGTTTGTTGAATGAGTGAGTGAGTGGGTAGGTAAGTGTTTGGAGTGTCTGGGGCAACAAACAGCAAGGCGAGAGGTTATTATATGAGATAGG
This sequence comes from Equus quagga, assembly GCF_021613505.1. Classification (NCBI taxonomy): domain Eukaryota; kingdom Metazoa; phylum Chordata; class Mammalia; order Perissodactyla; family Equidae; genus Equus; species Equus quagga. The sequence continues at coordinate 77,103,938 of NC_060270.1, forward strand.
CTTGACAGGCTCAATGGGGAGGAAGCTGTCAGATGAACCTTCTCTAAATATACTCTCCCTCTCCTTCCTTTTCTCTCATCCCCAACTCTGTTTCAGCAGTTATACTGTTTTCTTAGGATTTACCTTTGTGCTCTTAAATAAATATGTTTATCAGCTTTTCATGATACCTTTTTCTCTCTCAGCTGTAGGAGATAATGAATACTGTGACTTCTTCCTCCTTCCCCTTCTAACTGTTAGTTATATCAGATCTACACTGCTAGGGTTTATAACATTTACAACCTACTTTTTAATCATAAATCTCAACTTGTTTGAGTCTTATTCCACATTTAAACAGATTCAGCGTTCCTCTCTAGGACTTTGTCATTGTTTTCCATTCATCTCTTGGGTGGCTGGAAAGTTCTTTCTCTAATAGTTTTTTCAGGGCAGACTCATAGGAACAAAATGCCTGAAATTCTTTCATATTAAAAAATGTTGGTTTGCTACCATTATAATGAGTGATAGTTTTTGTAGGTATAAAATTCTTCAGCCATACTGTGTTTTCTTGAGGACTAGCTACAAAGGTATCAACCCACTGTCTTCTAATAGTAAATGATACGATGTTAAAGCCTGAGGCCAATCTCTTTTTACCTTCTTTTAACGGAGGGGTGCCTGGCTGCCCAAAGATTCTTTCTTTATCTTTGAAGTCTTATAAATGTACCGGATCGTGTTTGTTGATTTTTTTCCCGGATTCTCTGTGACCTTAAATGTGTACAAATCTTCTTTTATTTCTGGGAAGATTTATTGAATCATATCTTTAAATATTCCTGTATGGCCTTTGCCAGTCTTCCTTATTGATCATTTTCTTTTTAATCCTTTTAACCTTTTCGTTCAGTTCCATTTCATTTTTTTCTCATGTTTCCTATCACAATCTTTTCCTTTGTGTTCTTAGGTTTGTCTTGTTTTTCTTGTGCTGCTTTCAATTTTGCCTTTATTTCTATATGGTTTTATTTTTTTTTTTTGAATTTGATTTCTTTCCAGATTTCTACTAGCTTATGCTTCAGATTCTTCTGTCTTACAACGTTTTCCATGAGCTCTTACATATCTGCTTCATTGTGTGTGTGTGTATGTGTATGTGTGCTTGCTTCATTAAGTTTTTAAAAATTCATGGTAAAGTATTTCCTCGCTTTTCTGGTATCTCTTCCATGGCAATATTTTTCCAACAAATCTCCTTTGCCATATTTTTTCCTCTTCTTTTCCTTATTTTCTTGCAATATTGTTTATAGAGCCTGTACTAGTTCCTTTTTGGTGACTTAGTTTTGAATTAGGTGAATTTTTTTTCCAGACTAGCTATTTATAATTTGTAGGAGGTTTGTACAGGGAAGAGATCAGTATTCAAGGAGGGAGTTTCCTTCGTTCCAGTGTTTCGTGTGAGTCCTTTTAGCCTTCACCTCTGTCTAGTGGATGAAGACCAGCAATTGTAGAGCCGTTCATGGTGTCACATCTCTCTCCTCCCTCATCGTGTGGAAAAACTGCCTTCTGCATGCCTGGCGTGTCTGTGTGGCTCCTTATTCAACTCATCGTCGTTTCCTTCTCACAGCAGAACTGGGTCCAGGGAGGCTCAAACTGACAGCAGTTCACAAACTATTTCCACTGTATTGTAAAAACAAGGAATTTTGATTCTATACCTCTTGGTGTGCTCCTCACCTTAGAGTGGGCCTTTCTTGTTCCTTCTGAAATGGCAGCCCAAGTGTATCCTCTCTCTGCTTCTGGTCTCCATTCTTATTTTGTGTTCACAGTTCCATGTCTTCTGGGCTCATCAAAGGTAGGATTTGTGCTTGTGTCTTGGTTCAGGGTTCTTATTGAAAAGGGGAGAAAGAATGCGATCTGTGTGCTACCATGTTCAAAGGGTACCTCAGCCCTTTTTAAGCAACCTCATTTTTTAATTGACATAAAGTCTATTTTTTCCACATTTCTGATTCCCCAGGGAGCAGTTGTTTTCCCCTCCCTTTCTGGTCCTCTCCAGGTTTCCAAGTGAGGTCGGATTCTTTGTCTCCAGAAAGCTTTACCCTGACCATCTGCCTCTGAATCCCCACTGTGTCCATAGTGGGTGTGGCATCTACTGCCTTGCATTGCACCATCTTTTTATATGTATATATACTTCTTTAACTAAATTATAGGTCATTTGGAGGCAGAGTCTGGGCAATGAATACTCAGTGTCCTCTTTAGTACCAGCACAAGTCATTCTGTGTGGCAGGTGCTATATTCAGGCTTATGGATTATTTCCTTGCTCTTATGGTTTGCTATGACATTTGGAATACTTTCATTGTGCCTCATGAATTCTGAGTTTGTGTATTTCTTCCAGGGCATTCTTCGTACTGAATTAGATAGCTGTGTAATTGGCATGTATTATATATGATATATACACAGTCGTGAAGATTTTACAACACACACACTGCCTCTGACAAAGAACTGTGGATAAGCACCCTCCTTGAATTTAAATAACATTGGTCAGTGTCATCAGAAATAACTAGCTTTTAGTTGTCTCGAGGATTGTGTAGGTCAGTGCTCCTTTTAAAACCACACTCCCTAGGTAGAGCCTTTGTCATCATGGGATGATGTTTCTTGTAGACTACATCTCATAAACATTAGTCACATTCCAAAGTATAAGACCTAAAAGTAAAAAGGGTCACTAAGCCAATACTTCTCATAAGGGCTCTCAACCCTCCTTAAGTAGAGGTGTTTTGAAACCTGGGATTGTAGGGTACTTTGAAAAACTTTGAAAAACAAAAATCCTCCATGTGATCCTTATAAAACCTCCTAGGAATATGTCTCCCTACCTCAAACCTGACTCCCAGACTCCTAAAGATAGCTGATTCAGTTCAGTGCCTGTGCTTTGTACACAGAGAAGGATGTGACTTGCTAAAGGTAACCCTCTTCCTGTGCATTTCTTCTGGCCTGCTGTGCTGCTCTTTGCCCTTTGTGTGATAATCCACAAACTGCAGATGGACGATTTCTCTGATGGATGGATCTGATGCATCTGAAGGTCAGCTCATGCTAAAGTCAGGCTTGGTATCTGGCCTGGGCTGAATGGACGGAGAAGACACTATTTTAGGAAAAAAGGAGCCATTGGAGCAAAATGAAAAATGTGCGTTTGATACCAATCAATGAGCCTGCACTCAAGCTGAGATGTTAATATATGATAAAGGGCTGGAGAAGCTAAAATGGTAATTTAAACCAGAGCAGCCTCTTTGTCAGCCAGTTGGAGACTCAGTGCAACAAACTGTTGCTAGTCCAAATAAGAAAAGAGAAGAGGGAAAGGTTAATTTTCAATTTCTGAAAAAGTATGCCTAAAACATGATGGATTTGAAAACTCTGCCAATAATTGATCTTTTTCTGCCTTTTTTTTTCTTACCTTTAACTTCTCTGTTGCTGAAATACTAGTCTTTTAAACTTCATTTAATATCAGTAAGGCAACTACCACTGTAACCCCAGATGAGAAGGAGATGCATAACTACAGAGCACAGCCAGATCTGGGCAGGGGCTTGTTCTGGGTTAAGGCTTTGGGTATATGGGTCAGCAAAGCCAGTAACAGGCTGCCGGGGACATCCTGTAACTCATTGGCCTGGCCCATGTGTACCTGGCAGGGGAGTAGACTGGAGAGAGGGATGGGGCATCTGAGATGCTTGACCTATACTGGGTTTTGAGATGGTGATCTGGGGTGTATGAGGAACAGAGTGGGTGCTGACCCTGCCAAGAAAATTCCAGAACCATCTGGAGCCTTTGATGACTCTTGCCCTAGAATAATAATGTAGGACCCTTGTGGGTGTTATTCTCCGTTCTACAGATGTAGAAAATGAGATGTTGCAAAGTGGCTTACCTGTAGTTACAAAGTAGCTCCTGACAGAGCTCAGTCTAGAGCCCTTAACTCTGGGCTTTCAGCTCACAGTCCTTCTCACAGGACATCATGGCATCTTCTCTTTCTCTATGTTATGGCTGGTATGTATTTCCCAAGTACTTGCTAAATGCCTAGCATCATGCTAGAGCTAATGCCTGTAAAACATTGTTACAACATTAATTCCAGCCTAAGAGGAGCTTATCTTAAAATGTTATTGAGGACATTTCCAATTTTGAAAGTGACATACCACACTTCAGAAAACTTGGAAAATAGCAAGAACAAGAAACATTTAAAATAATCTCAGCCCTAACACAACTGCTATCATCATTTTGGTGTGTGGCCTTCTAGTCATTTTCCTCATACATTTAGCTTTGTAAAAAAATCTAATGAAAACTATATTGCACATACAATTTCATTTCTTGCTAGTTACACATAGCTTTTTGTCAAAAGTTGTTTTCCGCATAATCACTTTAATGGCAGTAGGATATGTAGGATATTTGCAAAGAGCTTAATCGCAAGCCATTTACTAACCATAGTATTAAAGCATTTTATTGTATTAATTCAATAAATGTCTGTTAAGTGCCATGTGCGCAGGCTTTCCTGGCAGCCATCGTCCCAGTGATAGTCACCTTGACATGCTGAGGGATTGGAATGTTCGGAACTACATTAGTGGGAGCCCCATATGAGTTACTGGGAGCCTCAGACTTTTTTCTGGCCCTTCCTATGTTAGTGGGCTGCCCAATGGTGTGAATCACATTCAGGCTGGCTGGGGCCAGGGTGCAAGACAGTAAGATCATCCTAGATCCATCCACCTTTTCCTTCTCTAATTCTTCCCCATGACTGTTTTAATCACCTCCTCTATATCCCCTTGGCGAGGGAGGGGTGGCTGAACATGCCATACCTCACACTGGACAGATGAGATTGACAGCAGTTTATGTCACATATGCTCATAGCCTGGGGGAGGAGGACGCAGCCCATCACTCAGGGCCACACAAGAGTGCACTCAGGAACAGAGGGAGCCACCAGGGGTTGTGGGAGGCAGACTTCACATATCAAGAGGGTGGGGTGCCCCCGCTTTTTGCAGGAGGATGTCATTAGCTTGTTTGAATAATTTTGTGACCCAGCTCAAATCTGAAACCTGCGACTCAGCAATAAACAGGAACTGCGCTTGGTCTATTTGATAAGGCGGACTGTTTGGGGAGAGAAAGCACCCAACACTGAGCCTTAATTTTAGATCTTTACACCCCAGGGACAAAAACTGCTACCCGGCTCCCGGCCCCTCCATTTTCTCCAGCTCTTCCCTCCTATGTGTTTTTTTGTTTGTTTTTGTTTTTTTTAACACTCTGGGCTTTGCTGACTTATCTTTAGGAGGCTGTATAGTGTGGTGATTAATAGTTTAGACTCTAAGACAGACAGCCTGGGTTCAAGACCAGGCTTGGCTGTGTACCATCTGGGTGGCGTTAGGCAAATCGCTTCCCTTCTCTGTGCCTTGGTTTTCTCATTTGTGAAATGGAGGTGATAGTAGTAAAGCTACTTACCTCATTGGGTTGTCATGAGGAGGAAAAGTTAACATATGGAAAGCTTTTAGAGCAGTGCCTGATAGTGTGCTGTGTAAGGACTGATATTATTATCTTTACTTGCATTCAGTTTGTACGTTTAGTTGTGTTAAGTTTATAATAATATTATTCTGTTCTCATTAGCTTTTCTTCCTACTCTTTTTTGTCCAAGGCTAGAGTTAGCATAGACTCATTTCCAGAAAATGCACTCTGTTCATTCATTCATTCATTCATTGTAAATTCATCCATGCAGTCAACAAATGTTTAAGAGCCTCTGCTAGGTACCGGACGCTGTTCCAGGTGGTGGAATCCGTGGAAGAACCAGACAAACTCCTCAGGAGCTGGGGCTCACAGCCCATTGTTGGGTGGTTGGGGGCAGAAAACAGGCAAGTAAGTTAACAGAAAGATAATGATGGCTGCCATCAGTGGTCAGAAGGAGGAAAAAGAGATGGAACGGAGACCATCTGAGGGACAACTTAGTGCCTTTGTGCAAGGCAGCTGGGAGAAGGCAGCGTTTCTCTTTCACTTTGGGGGCATTCTCTCTTATTATGCGGGTGGCCTGGGGTCCCCAGAGGGCCATAGGTTCTCTGTTCCTTCTCTTGTTTGGTGATAGTGACAAGATATATTAATAGTGTCTTTCCAAAGGGCATGTATGTTTTCTTTGTCTTCTCTGATATCCTCCCGCCATCTCTCTCCAACCCTGCCAGGGATGGTTTTGTCTTATTAACCCAGGTTATGTGTCAGTTTCGGTCCAGAATAAAAAAAATAGAGAAAGACAGGGACACAGAGGTAAGAAGAGAAAGAGAAGGACCTCCTTTGGGAGATTAAGCTCCATTTATAGAATAAGAAGCTTTGCAGCTGTGCAGAGAAAGGCTCAAGAAAAACAAACCCCACTGTTACTTATCAGTTATTCATTGCTGCATAGCAAACCACCCCAAAATTGACTAGCTTGAAACGACAATGATTTATTATTTCTCATGATTCTGTAGGTTGCTAGTTAATTCCTCTGCTGGTTTTGCCAGGGCTCCCTCATTCAGCTGTAGGGTCCTCAAGGCTGGGAGATCCTGAATGGGCTCACTATGTGTCTAGAAGTTGGTACTGGCCAGCCTGGGGCACCTTAGTTCTCTTCTCCCAGGAGGCGGGACCAGCTTTCTACATGGTGATCTCAGGGCGGCGTTCCAAGATGGTGAAGGCAAAAAGTGCAGGGGCTTTTGAGTCTTAGCTTCTGGAGCCCATACAATGTCACTTCTACCACATTCTGTTGGTCAAAGGAACTCACAAGGCCAGCCCAGATTCTAGCTGGTGAGACAGATGTTAAATAAGAAATCACATAGTTCTTGTTATTGAAGCAGTGATAAGAAAGCTGGAAAAGCAGTGCTTTGTGAGCATATCTATGAGGAGAGACATGCCCAGTGCCAAGTCATCAATTGGATTGATTTTCTTCTTCTTGTTTGAGACAACATATGCACAGACAAGGCTTTCAGTGTTCAGTTATGCAGAAAAGGTTTAACATTGCAGGCCTGCTGCTGGTCTCCTCAGAAAGGTCTGTTGGAAGTTGGTCCTTGGCTGGTGTCTGGGAACTTGAATTTCAGGAGGGTCTGACTGTTCCCTAACTGATGAGGATGGGTTACTGTGTCTAGACTATTTGTGCAAACAGGATGGTTTATGCTAAACACCTGCTTTCCTTGTGGGAGTTGGGAATTTTGGTATGTTAGGCAGAGGATGCCCCTGTGACCAGCCCCCAGTAAAAATCTTGGGTACTAAGTCTCTAATTAGCTCCCCTGGGCAGAAACGTGGCATATTGTTGCTGGAGGAAGAGTGGGCTCTGTGTGACCCTTCCTGGCAGGGAGAGAGCAGAAGGAAGCCTGGGCATGCAGTCCCCCAGGCTCTGTCTGTGCATTTTCCCCTTAGGATCTGGGCTGTGCGTCCTTCCTACATCACTGTAATAAATCATAGCTCGAGTACAACTGTATGCTGAGTCCTGTGAGTCCTTCTAGCACATCTCCCAACATAGAGGTGGTCTTGGGGAGCCCGGCACATTGGTCTTATTCTTTTGTAGATTTTGTCTAAGAAGCTGGAGCCAATTCCTAGGTGTCATGAGACAATACCAGAAAAATCACCTTGAGAGCTTTTATGCCTGGACTGGAAGTAATGTCACATTTCCCCAGAGCCAGGAAGTCCTAGTAGGCCTGGTGGCTTTAGACTAGTGTTTTGAAATGTTAATTTGACTTGCTTATTAGGAAGATTTGTTTGGATTTGTGAGTGTGATTTATTTAATTGGTAATAAGCAGGTGGTAATTGGGAATATGTGAAAGTAGTTCCCTCTGTACAGCATCTTTCACTAAATGAGAAGGCATTGAGTGAGACAAAAACAAAATCAAACATAAAAGAAGCCACTTTGCTCTGGCCAGAACTAAACAGTCACCTGGAACAAATCTGTAAGGACAGATACTGGGACTGTCTCCAAGAGGTCTTCTTTGTCCCCTGCTCCTAAACCAGGTGGCAGCCATCACCCAGGTCGCTGGAGCCCAGTGGCTGCTGGGACACGTGACTATGATAGAGGGAGAGTCAGCCACGGAGCTCTTCTCTCTGCCTCCCTGCACCTGGTCTTGAACCCATTGTACTGGTACTGTTGCCAGTGGAGGTGGCTGTGAGAGCCGCTGCACTGTCGGCTGTCACCAGCCCTTTGTTGCAACACTTGCTGTTCCTGGGGAGTCCCTGGGTGGCAAAGAACCTGGTGGCCAAGGAGGAGGCACATGAATCTCCCTCAGCAGGTTTAAGGTGGAGTCCATCCAACATGCTAGGGTAGTCACAGGTTTGGAAGGAGCACTGCTTAATATTTGAGACTGGGAAGAGGGTGGTATAAAAAGAAGAGATAGGACTTAGAATTTAGCAGAGATGGGTTCATTTTCTCACCCTGCCACTTGGTAGCTATGCAACCTCAGGTAGATTAATTAACCTCTCTGATCCTTAGTGTCATAAACTCAGAGCAGTTGTACAAGAAGAATGCGATAGTGTGTATAATGCGTCTACATTGGTGCCCAGCACAATGTAAATTTGAGTCCCTTTCAGGTGAGGGGAATCTAAGTGATGTTTCTATGTAAATTATTGGCCATATTTTCTGTAATGAACAAGTATTTCCTTTATGATGAGAAAAATATCTAAAAAACTCAAAAGCTTAGAGTTTACAACCCATTTTCTTGCATGCCTCACACGTTGTCTCTTGAGCTGAGCTTTCCTGGGTCACCCATGCTTAGCATACTCTTGACCTTGAGTCCCTCTGAGCAGTCATTGCACGTTAACATCAGTATGGACTTGAAAGGGTCCATGTCTTAACTGAGTGACTGAAGAAATATTTGTCACTGACGTAGGCAAAGTACCTTAAATATTTTCTCAATTTTTCAGTAGTTATAATTTGAATTGATTTTTCATCCAGAATCATTTTCTCTTAGCAGGTTTACTATCAGGATATTAAAAAAAGATGGGAGAAAAGCCTATCCTTTCTGTAGGATTGTCCTTTTTTCTAGCTTTATTTTCCTTGTGATTTAGTTTTTGTTTCCCTGCTGGCTAGTCGTGAAATGCACTTTGCGGGGAAGGTCAGAGGGGGCTCCAGCGAGCTCTGTAGCTCTGAGGACTGTTCGCAGGGCCAGGGTCAACTGAGTTCTGTGGAGTCTGCTAAGAACGTGTCTGGGGTGCCGGACTTCTGGGCTGCTCCTCTCCTGCAGGGTAAGTACAAAGTGGGCAGCATAACCCCCAGGCTGATGGGTCTGTGCCCTTTTCAGGAAACTCAAGACATAGACAGGGTGAGCCGAGTGAGAATTCCTACTGTGTGAAATTCGTTGCTGAGTCTTGTCTGGTATTCCCTTCAAGTCTGTAAAACTTTAGATGGAGAAGGACCTAGTGGAGGATTTCAGAGCTATTTTTTTCCTGGAAGACTTTCAGAGAGCAGAGAATGGTGTCTGTCCTCAGACAGCACTTGCCCTCTCAACAACCTCCTGGAGCTAGCGCCCCCTGCCTTGCTCTGTTATATATTGAGGTCTGTAGGAGTTCTCCCTCCCATGTTAGACTATGAACTCATGCTTCCTGTATGGCAAGGCTACCCACTATCTTCATGGTTTGTATTTTTTTAAATCTTGAAGAATACTTGTCAAAAAATGGTGTTTATATTTGTTTACCAATTGATGATGATGCCCCCGTAGGAATTGTAGAAATGTTAAGCAACAGCAAACATCATATGAAATTTCTTCTTAACCTCTTTGGGAGCCAAGTGGAGCCGTTATAGTGTCTCAGTCTTTATGGGAAGCCCAAGAGTTGTGAGTCAGTCCACAGGCAGGTATTAAGCACAACTCATACCCAGCAGGGCATTGGCTGCTGATGGGCCTTTAGTAGCTTCAGACATAATCTCTCCATAGTCAAGTTGGTGAAATATGGGTACATCCCATGAAACTTTAATGGATAATAAAAGCAATGTATAATTTAGCACTAAGCTGAATGGTATTAAAGTCAGTGAAGGCAGGGAGCACAGTGGCCCTGAACAGTTAGGAAGGTTTGCTGCAGGAGGCTGGACTGAACCTGGGATCCAAGGATCAGGCAGTCCTGATCCAAGGAGCAGATCAATCCTGATCAAGGATCAGGATTAACTCATCACATCCCTTTAGAGTGAATCTGCTTCCATTTCTCTTAAACCTCAGAGAATTTCCCAGGAGAAATTAGTTGATTTACTGAGTAGCCCTGGACTAATAAAATCTAGCTGTCACATTCCACCTCTTTCTCACATGCCCCCCAGCATCTTGTAGGATGCCTCCCATTTCTCAAAGCCTCAGCTTCTGGTATCCTCTCCTTAGAATTCTGCCCCCCCCAACAGTCTGCTAATGATTGGCATGGGGGGAGATTCTTTTCTCTGCTAAATAAAGCCAATCCTTATCCAAGCCCCACAAAAATAAACTATCTTCAAAATTAAATTCTACCCAACCAACATTTATTAAGTACCTGTGGTTTCTCTATGTATGTATAACTCAGATGCAAAAGTGAATAGTTTCCTGTTCTCGAAAGGGTTTACCTTCTAGACGAGGAGAAGAAGTAACTACATGGCAAGATAGAAGGTGAGAGAAGCTATAACAAAGAAGGACAAGATGAACTCCCGTGGGGGATGGCTTCATGGAGGTGGAAGGAATGGGCTAGTCCATAAAGAGCACATGAAATTTACAAATCTGGAAGTGCAGGGTGACGGCAGGAGCAGGGCTGAACGTTCCATCCAGAGGGCACGTTGTGAACAGAGACGCAGAGGTGACAGGAGTAGGGAGGATATAGTCCAGGTTTGGCTGATGCTAGGGCTGTGAATGGGGTCATGGCAGTGAAGACTGGAATGATGAATGGAGTTTGGAACATGAGGCTGAGAGGTTGGGCCCTATCCTTGGAGCAGGGGAGATGCTGGCAGAATTTGGAGCAGGAAAGGGGCATGTTTTGTTTAGGCTGTTTGTTCTGGCATGTGTTAGGCATGTGTGTGGGGTGGAAGGGGATAGGGTTGTGCATCGAGGGTGAGAGGTGGCCGGCATGGGGAGGATAGGTCAGGGGTCCATCTGGCAGTAGTTGGGCAGGTGATAATGAAGGCTGGAAGTAGGGCAGTGGCAGGGGGCCTGGAAGAGAGGGGACAGGTGAGAGAAAGCAGGGGGACGTTTTGCTTGTCTTTCCTCCTCCCCAGGTAAGACAACACTGTCACTTAGGAATCATTCAGGATTGTAGGAATCAAATGCTTTTGCCTACAAAGAGAATGCTGCTCTTGAGATTTGACGAGGAGGACAAGAGTCTGCTTGGCTGGGAAGTTGTCCAATTGATTCAAAGGCCTTGGGGAGCATCTCTGGGACTATGGGTGTCTCAGCTTCCTGTGAGCTTCCCTCTTCCCCCACAGAAAGTTTTCTAGATGATGCCACCCCCTCGCCCCAGTGTGTGGCCAGAGGCCCATTCCATGCCTGCAGACTGCCCTGCAGATGCAAGGAAAGGGTAGTCTTCCGTTTTTATCTTAGAGCACTTTACAGCCCCTACTGACAGATTCTATTCAAGTTAAAATGAGTGGCTGGGGGCAACTCATACATAATTTCCTTCTATTTAGTGACTTCCTACACCATGGGGTCTGCATGATTTCTGTTCATTTAATTAAAGGTTATATTGGCAAATTGTTATCCTCGGGAGTGTGGGTGTGCAGGGAGTGCTTTTGGAATACATTACAGGGTAATTCCCTTTGCCCTTTATTGCTTCTGCAGGCCATATGAAATTGAATCGCAAATAACGCATTTTAGAAACTGGCAGAGAGACTGAGGCCTGTGCTTCCTTTGCTCTAATAAGACAGTGAGCGTGTGTATGTAAACGACCCTCTGGTTATGCAGGCGAAGTGGAGGAGGCAGAGCTGAATAACTAATGGGAGTGATTTCTCCACCCCAGACAGTGAGTTCAGCAGCCTTCACTCCCACCGGGAGTGTCTGAATCCAGTAGCTGGTTCTGCCTTTGAAGCATCCCGAGGGCCCATTACCGTTAATGGGAGCCTCTTCTGAGCACCAGCTAGAGATGCCCCACTTACATGCTAACTGGAGGAAAGTCAGTTGATGCAACTTTCCCTTTCTAATCACCCTCTCCAGAGGTGGCTGCAATTCTCAAAGTTCCTGTGCATGAGAAAAATACCAAAAGGTGGACACTGTTATGGCAAAGTTGCTCCCTCTCAGAGCAGATGACAAAAATCTCTGAAGTTCAAAGGATGCAAAGTCTTTAAATATTGGGAAGTGATCAGGGAGGAGGAGGATGAAGGCAAGCAGTGACCACATGAGATGATTTGGCTTTTCAGAACTCTTACCTCCACGTGGGCAAGGGCTGTAGTCGTGAGATGGTATGGCTGCCTCCAGTCTAAGATGCATTCATTCCTGAGTTTTGTGCCCCATGATATCCTCATAGTCGGTGAGCATTTCTACAGGGGAGAGGTGAGGGGCTGCCGTCTTGTTCACAGTGGGATTTGGGAGTACTGTGGAGGGAGGAGATGAAGGTAGGCAGGTGTTAATATTAGTTGTGTGGTTAGGGTGGCCACGTTGAGAAGGTGGCCACCCTTGAAATCATGTCTTGAGGAGGTGAGGGAGTTAGCATTGAAGATGTCTGGGGAAGACTGTTCCAGACACAGGAACCCACGGGGGGTACTGGCAGGAGAGTGCCTGGGTGATGGAGCAATAGAAAGTGTGACTGGAGCAGAGTGGGCAAGGAGGAAAGGTCGGAGAGGTGGGGGGGGGGGGGGGGACAGATTACAAAGTGCTCTCTTGGCTGCTGTAAGAACTTTGGCTTCCACTCCGAGTAAAATCGGGAGCCGTGGTGGTTGTGAGCAGTGAGGTGATATGAGGCAGATATGAAAATAGACAATCCAGTGAAATGAGGCAAATGTATGGATCCAGCTATGTGAATGAAGCACAGGGAGGGGACATCTCTTCCAGCCCAGGAAGAGGAGACAGAGAGGGCAAGGGAAGGCTTCCTGGAGGGGGTGTCAGCATTTGGCCTGGATAAATGATGAGCTGACCCACAACCTCCTAACCCTCCACCTCCCTTTTTTTGTGCACCTGTCACCAAGGGAGCCCAGGAATCAGTTTCTCTTCTCTGGATTCTTGGGCTGCTATGATAGGCCTGTTTACCTGTAATTTGTCTGGGGTCTGTGTCCAACCTCTTTGTGCAGGCCTCAATCCATGTCTGATCCTTAGGGCATTAAACTCTGGCTTGGAATCCAATTCCTACCCACTGCCTCCTGGCAAATTGATACTCATGTACATGTCTCACCTAGCCTGATTTCCTTACATGCTAATGCTTTCTGGAGGGCTGCAATCCCAGGACAGTGAGGGCTTCCAGGAGAAAGGAAGTAAGGAAAGGAAGGAGGCAAAGTAGAAACAAGGATGTCTACTACCAAGCTGGCCACAGCATCACAAGAAAGTATAACATCTTTCTTGGTCACATGCAACATCTCTGGACAGGCTGTACAGAACCACTGTGCCTTGGATGATTGGTCCATCAAGGTGGAAGACAAAGGGAGAAGAGTTTATCTCCTGGCACCTTCCTGACTCCTATTGTTCATTGGTAAAGCTTAACCTATGAGGACTTCTTTTTTTGCAAACTGGTCTACTGGCACGAGGAGCCAAAAGTGACCTGGTGGTAGTTATAGCTTCAAGCTCAGTGGAACCCTTCCTGTGCCCTCTAGTGGGGGTGATCTCCTCTAGAACTTGGTTGAACCCAAGCATGTGGGGATATAAAGCATGAAGTCCACAAATGGGTCAGGGGTGTGTTGGCAAGGGGGCCTCTCCTACGTCCATCACTTGGCTCCTAGATCCCTTGATTCTAGCTGTTGGAGCATAGTGTCATATATCCGCCATTGCTTCAATACCTGTACTATCTCTTGAAAGGTAGCATGAGGCCCTGTAAGGTTTTTTCCAAGAACTGATGCCTGCACTGAGCTGTCAACAGGCTGCTATGCCATTCTGTCAGGCAGACTGCCTCTGGAGATGCAAAGACTAGTTAACCCCTGGTCATTGTTGTACTTCCTTTGCTATCAGTGGGTCCCTTGAGACAGTCTGATTTGGATAATCATCAATAGACCAGGCATTTTATAAGCCCTTGCTTGGGATTTCTGACAGAAGCACTGCAAGCATGATGAGCAAACCCATATCTGCAGCATGTATCTATTTCAGTGAGGATGAACTCATGCTCCTTTGGGTGTGAAGGGGGCTCAATGAAATCAGCTGGCCACCAGGCTGGTCTTCCCAAAGAATCGTGCTATACTGAGAACTCGGCATCCATCTGTGCTGCTGACAAATTGGCATTTGGCAGTGGCAGAAGCCTTGGAGAGAAGGAGCCCATGATCTTGGGCCCGTGCATAGCCTCCGTCTCTGAACAAGCACTAGGGGACTGAGGGGAGAAGCTGGCTCACATCCACTAACATCTTGTCTAACTTCGTTCTCGAAAACCTCCTCTGGAATAGATTCATTCTCATGGGCATTAATGTGAGATACAAAGATTGTCAAGCTTTTCCAGCTCTTCTATTGGTCCATTCAGACCTCCTTTTTTAATTTCCAGGTTTATTCCTCCCAGCTCCTGATCTATTGGCCAAGCTACTTCCAGAAGTTTATGTCTGTACTACAGGTCCCTTTCTCCTTCCTTCAAAGTGGATGGCTAGATGCATGCTTGCACCTTTGCTTACTGGGAGGCCGCTGTTGCATGGTTGTGATGCAGCAGTGATCCATTTCAAATGCTGACATTTCTTGCAACTCACCTGTGAACCAGGCCGAGTCCATCCTCCTCCATCAGTTGGTCATAGAGAATCTCCCATGAGGCCGTGGATACGGATTGGAAAAAGGTGTTGGTACCACGGAAGTAAGTGAGATGGTAGTCACCTGACCATGGAATTTACCTTTTCTTGCAATTTGCTTATGCTTGCTAGATCTGCTGGAGTCTAGTACCAAATGTACCATTTTAGCCATGTAGTGGATTGCTATTACACCAGCTTGGCCTTATAACTTTGTGTATATTGTGATGCCTAGCCCATGATGGACAGCTCAGGTCACTTAGTCACTAGGTGTTTTAAGGTCAGATATTAGTTTCAGCTAGGACCCAGTAGCACATGAGGAGATATTTTTCAAACAAAGTAGTTCTTTGCTGCAGAGGATGTGGTCTTGCTTAAGAACTCTACAGGTCTGCACTGCAAATCCATTGGAACCAGCCCAGCATCTTTATCCACCATGAATCTCTCCTGCACCATCCGATTGGCTGTGACAGACTGTTCAAGTGGTAGGGCAGCTTGTGCTAGTCTGAAACTGCTGCAGAGTCTCTCTTCCTCTGGCAGCCTTCTGAGTCACCAGATAAATAAATTTGAGGAGTTTTTCCAAGTGCACTAAATGCTGCCTTAAAATCCAAAGAATTCCAACAAACACTGAGCTGCTTTCATAGTAGTGGGTGTACAAAGTGCATCAATTTCTCCTGTACCCCAGAGGGAGGTCTAGGAATACCCCAAATCACTGGAAGCACTAGAAATGTCAGTGATTTTCCAGGCCCCCAATATTTGTAGAGTTTACCTCTCATCTTCCAACATGTGTGCCTCCTTTTATTAAAATATTTAAGGTACTTGCCACATCCTGCTCTCCAGTGCAATTAGTATGATATCATCAAAATAATGGACGAATGTGTCAAAACATTCTGCAGAATGTCAAGTTCCCTGAGGACTAGATTATGTCAAGAGAATTAACAGAGACCTAAAGCTATTATGGTGAAGGTGTGCTATAGTCAAAATTCCTTTTGATTCAATCTCTAATGGGTATGGAAAGAAAAAAAGTATTCATCAACTCAGTAGCAACATACCAAGTACCGGAGTCCATGGTGATCTACTTTAGTAAAGATATTATTCTATCTAGCCCATCAGTTGGTCTTGGGGCTGTTGTCTGGTTAATTTTACAGTAGCCTTGTTCATCTTCCATGATCCTCTGGTTACTGCAGAGGCCAGTCAGGTGACTTGGGAGGTAGGATGTGGCCCACTGTCCCTGCCTCTCTCAAGTCTTCGGTTATGGCATTAATGTCTTCAGTTCCTTCAGGAATGCAGTATGGCTTCTAATGTATTATATTGACAGAAAAGGGGGCAGTTTCAGAGGACTGCATTTGGCCTTATTACCATAGTGATTATTACTCCACAAGTCAGATGACAGACATGAGGTCCTGTGAGCTACTGAGTGTGTCTATGCTCATTGCACATGCAATGACTGGGAAATAACCACAGTGTGGTCACTGGGCTCATAGGTGCACTGTGACGTGGGCTAAAGCTGTGCTTATCACATGGCTTCACTCTGACCAGAGGAGCAGGGTGGTATGTTTTCGGTCCTTTGGTATTAGTGTCTGCTCAGACCCTATGTTTAACAGTTCTTGAAATTTCTGGATTTTCCCCTTTCTCAAAAGCTAACTTACCCTGGCAAATGGTCACAAGTCTCTCTGGGGGAAGAATCAGAGGAATATTTTCAAATGTATTTGAACAGGTGTTGCCGAATTATTCCTCAAGGAGACTTCGCCTCCTCTTCAATCTGCCCCCCGAAGGCCTCCAGACCAATAACGAGAACAAGGACTTACCACAGCTTGAACCTGGATACACAGGCCCTATTCTAGGAAGTAATAGACTGTACCCCAAAGGAATTGTAGGGCTTGGTTAATACAAACTTTGGGTATAGAGCTTTGGATGTGTGAACTGACTTACATCTGGAAAATAGATGAGAGGACTGTGATTTTCCATTGCGATTGATATCAGCCTTCTGCTCACAAGCTCTTGTGTATCACTGTGTGTGAGTGTTTAGTTTTGATTATACAAATCAAGTAACACCATAGTCAGCTGTCCATCTATCTGCCCCTTGGAACACCATATCTGTCACTCGTTACCATAGATTGCTGTCGGTCAAGGCACCCCAAATGCTACTCCACCCTTGCTGCACATTATGATAATTATGTCCAACTTGCCTCTCATGGTCAAGTGCTGCTTTCTCGCCTTTGCCATCCTGAAACCCCCTTTATATTAGGGATCTTGGTTCCGTGGCAGTGTATTCATGATAACTCCTGCCTACAGAGGGCGGCCACCATAAAACATCTCAACAATTCTTGTGCCACCTTCATTAGTACATTTCCTATTGACTTATTGAAGGAAGTGTCCTTTGAACTCTCCCAAAGAATTTAATCACATCTCAGGTTTTGTGTAGTAAATCCATTCTAGCAGTTCCACCTCTCTGAGCCTTCTGACTGCTTCTTCAGACTGTGCCAAGGGAGTTCCAATATTTTTACTGCATTTACTGGAGGCCATCATGAGGCCCATGTTTCTAGGACTCATCCCAGCAGTGTGTTATGACTGACTCTAGGTGTCCTTATCAGCTCACTGAATTCTGAGTCTCAGATAAGTGCCCTCATGTCAATCACCATCCCTTATCTGTCCTTTTACTCTGCCCTGTGATCTGTCATCTTCAAAATTCACTTCTGCACATGTGCAAAGTCCTACAATTCCTTTGGTGTTTAGTCTGTTGCTTCCTAGAATAAGGATGTATATCCGGGCTCAGGCTGTGGTAAGTTCTGGCACCAGTTATCGGTCTAGAGGCCATGAGGGGTAGTAGGGGCAGATCCTGAGGAAAATCAATGTCATTTTGCCATGCACCTGTTTCAGGTAAGGTCAGTGCATGGTCTCTAGGCAAGTTGACAGGGAGGGGAGGGAGGGACCTATTTTCCTTCGGCAATGGGGAAGGACTTCTGCTGGCCCACAGGGTCCAAGATTCTCAGGCTTAAATACACAAACGTCCCCATCCCAGGTTTCATAGTCCCACTCTTACCTGTTTGGGCTCTGATTTTGATATAGGAGATGTTGAGGCTGCACATTTAATCTCCTTTGCAAATCTGCCACATGTAAAAATTGTATCCTGAGCCTGATTTTCAGCACAGTCTACCCTGCAGTTTCAGGAGATGAGTCTCTTTTAAAATGACATAGAGTCTTAACATTTTTAGAACATGCTTTAAGTTGCCCTGATTTAATTTTTTCACCAGGTTTTAAATGCCTTCCAAATAACCATTTCACACTACCATCTTTATAGTTATCATTGTCCCCGTCAATCAAAGGATGCAGCCATTTGACCTTCCAATGTCTTGCACTTTACCCGCACCTCACGTCAATCAACTGCAGATGAAAGCTTTCCTGATTGTGATGTCACTGTATGCCTGGGATTATTACCATCTCAGTTATCGCCAGCAATGGAGGCTTTCTTTTTTCAGGCAAGTGGGTGTCAAAAATGGTGAAGGGTAGGATTATATGCCAATCGTAAGCCAACAACTTAGCCTGCCACAGTTTCCTGGATGCTGGCAGAAGACAAAGTCTTTTTTCTTTGACTCAGTAGGGCTATGTGATCTCTACGAGATTCATGGAGATTTATCTCCAGGGGGCATTTCGACTCCAAGGTCTTAGACTGAAGACTTAGATTTAGATCTCTAGAAAACAAAGCCTGAGGCAAAGTTTATGCCTTTATGTTTTATTCAGGAATACAATCCCAGGGCGCTGGGGATATGAGGGGAAAAGGAAGTGAGGTTGGGATGGAGGGAAAGTACATGATGCTTTGCCACGCTGGCCACGATATCACAAAGAAATGTAAAGTAGTCACTTTTTCAGTTGTGTGGGACAGGCCATTATGCCTTAGAAAGTCAATTGTGGCAGGAAGGGGGAGGTTGAATCTGCCAATTCCTGTCCACAGAGGCATTCACTATCCTACCCTCCCAGTTGTTGCCGCCAGCCTCTGGGGCAGCGTCTGGAGAAGCGAGATTCAACATCCCGTATCTGATTCTGGATGTGGTGGGAGGAACCACAGCTTTTGTGGTCCCTTCTGCTCCTGTTCTGATCCTCAAGATGTAGCACTTCAATTTCTCATGGACTCAGTAGGAATAGTAATACCTGCATTGCATATTTTGAAAAATTGTTGTAAAAGAGAAAAACTTGAGAAAGTGTAAGTGCTATAGAAAAGTTAATTTATTATTTGTTCAAAAATTTCTTAAACTTGAATCAGAAAAGGCAGAAGGAGGACTTGAACAGGACTTTGAAGTATCAGTAGAAGGTACATAGATGAGGGCGCAGGCAAGGTCTTCTCAGGTAGGGCATCTAGGAGGAGCCGAGGACAGAGGTGGGAGGCGCTGTAAAATGGGTTTGCAAACTATGGCCCAACGGGCTCTCTACCTTTTTTTGTAATAAAGTTTTATTGGAGCATAGTCAAACCCGTTTGTTGATGTCCTGTCTTTGGTTGTTTTTATACTACAATGGCAGAAGTGAGTAGTTGCGACAGAGACCATATGGCCTGTAAAGCCTAAAATATTTACTGTCTGGCCCTTTACAAACCCCCGGTGTAAAAGAATAGACCAAGTATAATACAATGTAGGTAATTAATACACGTGAAGTGCCTTTCTCCTTTCGTCTTCCTCCTTTGTCTCACAAAGAATTGATGGCATTATGGCTACTTAATAAATACTAATTAGAGGTCTCATTCTTTAGAAAGGTATTTGATACCATGAATTACCAAATAGTTAATCTCAGCGAGTTTACAAATTTAAAATGAGACCGTAACCTACAAAGCATGGGAGGCAGTTTATTCTCTCCCCTTGCACTAACTGTATTAATAACTGAGACACTGTCTCATACTTAATTGGGTATAGAACCAACTATTTGAAATCTGACTGTTTTAGAAAATCTAGATTAATTTGGACTTGGGTTTACAATGACTCTGAAAAAAATCACGAACTGTGGAACAAAACGACTTGTTTCTACAGGCACCAAGCATAAGTCTGAAACATTTCCTAGATTCCTTGAGAAGAGGAATCATATCTTATGTGACTTGGAATCCCCAATCCCTGGCAAAATGCCTGGCAAATAGAAGGAACTTAATAAAGTCTTGCTGAATAAATGAAGTGTCTGCAATAATGGCTGGCACAGGGTAAGCTCTTGGTAAATGTTTGTTGAATTATCTGGTAGAATTATGCATTCATTGAAATGAATGAGAATTTTCAGGCCACAGAACACAGACCGTTGCTAGACCCAGGCTGAAGTTCTCTGTAGGGTGCACACAAATAATTTAAAATCTGCATTTAATTTATTTGTCAGAGTGTTGTATAACCATTGGTCGGCTCCAAATACTGGATAAGCTATCCAATCAATGCTATCTAATGAGAACAGCTACGTGGCAAAGATGGAGAGCTCAGTTGGGAGGGACCTCATGGCTATGCTGCTTTAAGGCCAATTAACTGGTGCCCGACATCTTCCAGTAAATCTAAATGAAATGCGTTCTTGTGAATTCTAATTTCAAGTGAGTTTAATTGAACTTGAGAGGAAGCTACAATTTAGTGAGTAAAATGAAAATAAAGTAATTGAATATTTTCCAGAATTGTATTTCAAATGTACTCCATCAAATGTTTCAGAACCCAAGTGACCAGCTGCATGTGGTTAATATTTGGAAAGGAAGATGGAGTATTTAAGTGTCAGCTGGTAGCCACTAGGAGGGTAAATGTAACAGCTGGCTGTTCAATTACTGGAGGTGGGCTCTACTTGACATTCAAAATATTTTTTGAAGTTGGAAGTTATATAATGTGATCAAGAGAATTAGGATGAGTCTGGATGACTGAAAAACAAAAACTAAAATCTTTTTCTGCTCCTATTTTCCCTTCTCCCCAACACAAAAAAAGAGAACAGCGCTGTTGATTTGAAATTATAGACGTTTTGATGGGCTTAATCAACTGATTACACATTAAAATGTTGAGTCCTTCATTCAGTAACTATTTATTGAAGGCCTACAGTGCTTCAGGCACTGCAGGAGGTAGATGATTGAACAGGACTCAGTCTATGGCCTTAGGGAACCTTCTGTTCAGTAAGTAAGATGAGAGCAGAGAATAAATCAGTATGGAAAAGGTAAATATGATACATATCGTAAGAGCAAGCACTGAGAGCTGAGGAATATAGAGCTCTGACTGTGAAAACAAAGGATTCCTCTTAGGGGAGATGGCGTTTGAGCTATAAATATTTTCAGGTGGAAAAGAAAGCATGGGAACTGTTTGGACGATGATGAGGCATTTAGTGGGGCTGATGTGGAAGATTTGTGGAGTGAGTATGAAATAAGATGGACAATTATGGAAGACCTTAAATGGGTTTACACTTTATTCATTAGACAGCCTCTAAAAGGAAAGGGGTTTGACCAGAGATAGGGAGTAAGAATATAGATGTAATGCTTAACATCACTAATCATCAGAGAGATGCAACTAAAACCACTGAGATGCTACTTCACACCTGTTAGGATGGCTGCTATCAGAAAGACAGAAAATAGCAAGTGCTGGCAAGGATGTGGAGAAATTGGAACTGTTGTGCACTGTTGGTGTGGATGTAAAATAGTGAAACCACTAGGGAAAACAGTATGGAGATTCCTCAAAAAATAAAAATAGAACTACCACAAGACCCAGCAATCCCACTTCTGGGTAACTATCCAAAAGAATTGAAAGCAAGGCCCAGAAGAGATTTGTACACTCGTGTTCATAGCATCACTATTCACAATGGCCAACAGGTAGAAGCAACCCAAATGTCCATCAGTGGATGAATGGATAAAGACAATGTAGTATATACATACAACAGAATATTATTCAGCCTTAAAAGGGAAGGAAATCTTGTTACATGCTACAACATGGATGAACCTTGAGGATATTATGCTAAATGAAAGAAGGCATCACAAAAGGACAAATACTGCATGATTCCACTTATATGAGATATCTAAAGTAGTGAAATTAATAGAAATAGAAAATAGAATGGTAATTCCTGGGGACTTGAGGCAGGGGAGGAGGAAAAAGAGAATTGGTTAATGGATATAGAGTTTTAGATTTGCAAGGTCAAAAATTTCTGGAGATCTATTTCTCAACAATGTGAATATACTGAATGCTACTGAACTGAATGTACTGAACTGTACACTTAAAAATGGTTAAGATTCTGAACAGATATTTCTCCAAAGAAGATATACAGATGGCCAACAGACACATGAAAAGATGTTCAACATCACTAATTATCAGGGAAATGCAAATCAGAACTACAATGAGATATCACCTCACGCCTGTCAGAATGGCTATAATTAACAAGACAGGAAACAAGAAGTGTTGGAGAGGATGTGGAGAAAAGGGAAGTCTCATAAACTGCTGGTAGGAGTGCAAACTGGTGCAGCCACTGTGAAAATCAGTATGGAGATTCCTCAAAAAGTTAAGAATACAACTACCATACAGTCTAATTATTCCACTGTTGGGTGTGTATCCAAAGAATAGGAAAACATGAATGCATAAAGATACATGCACCCCTATGTTCATTGCAGCATTATTTACAACAGCCAAGACTTGGAAGCAACCTAGGTGCCCATCAAAGAGTGAATGGATAAAAAAAGATGTGGTATAGGGGGCTGGCCCCATGGCCGAGTGGTTAAGTTCGCGCGCTCCGCTGCAGGCGGCCCAGTGCTTCGTTGGTTCGAATCCTGGGTGCAGACATGGCACTGCTCATCAAACCACGCTGAGGCAGCATCCCACATGCCACGACTAAAAGGACCCACAACGAAGAATATACAACTATGTACTGGGGGGCTTTGGGGAGAAAAAGGAAAAAATAAAATTAAAAAAAAAAGATGTGGTATATATACACAATACACAATAGAATACTACTCAGTCATAAGAAATGATGACATGTGGCCATTTGTGACAATGTGGATGGACCTTGAGGGTATTATGCTAAGCAAAATAAGTCAGAAGGAGAAAGTCAAATACCATATCATCTCACTCATAAGTAGAAGGTAAAAACAACAAGAATCACATAGATCAGAGATTGGATTGGTGGTTTCAGAAGGGAAGTGGGGAGGGAGGAGGACGAAAGGGGTGATGAGGCACATGTGTGTGGTGATGGATTGTATTTAGTCTTTGGTGGGGGAATGTGATGTGATCTACACGGGGATAGAAATATAATGATGTACACCTGAAATTTATATAATGTTATAAGAAAATGTTACTGTAATAAAAATAAATAAAAGTACAAAATGGCTAAGGTTAGTTAAAAAAACAATAAAAAGTATTATAAACAAAAAAATATCATTTATAATTTTAAAATCTTAAATTGATAAAGTCATCAAAGTTATTTTATTTTAATTAAAGTATTACATAATCAGGGCCAGCCCCATGGCCAATTGGTTAAGTTTGCATGCTCTGCTTCAGCAGCCCAGGGTTTTACCAGTCTGGATCCTGGGTGCAGACCTAGCACCGCTCATCCAGCTGTGCTGAGACAGCATCCCACATAGCAGAGCCAGAAGGACCTACAACTAGAATATACAACTAAGTACTGGGGGGCTTTGGGGAGAAGAAGCAAAAAAAAAATGTTTGGCAACAGATGTTAGCTCAGGTGCCAATCTTTAAAAAAAAGGTATTGCATAATTATCAGGAATTCTTAAACCAAACACAATATGAAGTGTATACCCAAATATATTGATCATTACTGATGAGGGCTCGGTGAGTCGAGGAGTCGAAAGAAAGATTTCTTGGACTCTCAAGGTCTGGCAGTAGTGCTCTTTTATTTAGAGAATAGCATATGGACAGGACCCATGGGCAGTAAAGAGCTGCAGGCATGGGGACAGGACCCATGGGCAGTAAGAGCTGCAGCATGGGGACAGGACCCATGGGCAGTAAGAGCTGCAAACATGGCTTGAGGGTAGGACTAAATTTAAGGCATAGGTATGTGAGTTATCTCGTTACAAGACAAAGGAAAGAATATGCAAAAAAGTCATTAAAATAGTATCAGTGCAGGAGGAGTCTGGTTATTGGGTGGTACTATAACTTTAGATAAGAATCAGATCAGATTAAGTAAATGGCTGAAGCCACCACCTTAAATATTATCTTCAGCTAAAGACAAAGGAGGATGTTGGTGGTGGGGGGAGTCAGTTACAGGAGGTTACCAGACAATTACAGTAAACAAGAGTAAGATTATTATGCCTACTTAATTCCTTGTCTCCCCCATTAAGAGTTTCTAGAGATAAGGTCATCACCCCTTCCTTCTAGTGCAGAGAGGGAGACACCCGCACAGATGGAGACTTCCTTCACAAATGCAAATATATCTCAACAAAGGGCAAGAAGATTCCACTTTTCAGAGCCTCTTTGCTGTCTGCAGTTTTCAAAAGTAACCAGCCCCAAATAATCCTCATCAATTACTACTTCAAACTATTGTAAATAATTTTACAAATACAACTTTTATGAAACTATAATTTCCATACTCTTTTTTTTATAGTTTTTAATATTGTTCTTCCTAAGAAACCATTAAATGAACAGACTGGCACACTGAAGCAAGATCAATTATTATTTATTTTTCATTATTGATGATATTCCTCATGTTAAAATATGAAGAGGTTAAGAAGAGAGAATTCTGGAGGAATAATAGCTGAAAGAAATTGCATGAAAGATTGCATTTTAAAATCAATAAACTTTGTATGCCATATACTTACATTTGGTTAAAATAAAATAAACTGGAGACCAGGCTTGAAAATCCCCCATTTAAACCACGTAAGCAAAACTAAGTCTAGCTTATTTCGTGAAACTTTTAAGTTATTTCTTGTAAATGCCTCTGATTATCATAAAAGAAACTTAAGTTACCTTACTAAAATGGTATAAAATAACCACTTTTAACCAATCCCCTCCAGACTGGAAACCCCCATTGTAATAACCTATCATTGTAAAGGTGGAACACCTTCCTCATCTTCCTTTTATAAGCCATCATGTAACTTCAAGCCTCTGAGCTTCAAATCAGTTTTGGGTTTGAAAGCTCCCAGTTTGCAAACTATTTTCTATGCACAATAAACTCTTACTAAATAGTAAACATAAATAAAAATTTTAAAATACGGGTAAGATGGCCAATTTTATGTTATGTATTTTTTTTACCACAGTGAAAAAAAAAAAAGGAATACAGAGGTAGCAGTGTGGTGTGAGTTGGACTGGGGTTGGAATGGAGAGGAAATGGAAAATCAGTTTAGAGGTGGTTGCCTTAGGCCCTAGGGCAAGGTAGCTAGGGCAAGGGCAGGGGGAAGGGAGAGGAGTTATCAAGGGAAAATTAGCAAGATTTGGCACCTACTGGATACTGGATTGAGGGAGCAGGAGTCAGAGATGCCTTTAAGGTTCCCAACCTGTGCTGATGAGAAAATGATGGAGGCTTTCCCATAAGTGACTTACGTGGGGAGATAAAGGATTTGATTTCCGATTAATTCTGACCACAGCTGTGGTCAATTGTGCGGTCTGATGACACTGTTTTAAGAGCTGTTGGACTCTCTTTTTTGTTTGTTTTACATTTTCTCTCATTTTTCCATGGGTTTGACCTTCTGCTACTTAGCTGGCCTTGTTCCGTGGTTTATACCTAACTCCAAGTTAGAGGTGGGTTGCTCATTGTAGAATGTTGATCTCGGATGAATTCTTTCACCAAATCCCTCAACGTGAGATTGAATGTTCTGCAGGAGTTGTGAAAATTAGGAGGCCGTGAGGCTTCTTTTACTGAAAAATCCTCTTTTTCTCTCTTAAAAATTTTTTTTCCAGTCTCTTTCTTTAGAAACTTTATTTTCAAGCTGGTCAAATGGACGCAATGCCCTTACCTTTTTTCTGTGGCATCTCATTCATCTAAGCTGGAAGCAGCCTCAGAGGCCTGAGCTTATTTCACAAGGACCAGAGGTTTACAAATGCATTCATGTCAGCGCTTTATAAGGTCACCACCTCCAGATTCCCGGAGTGGTGGCAGTAGCAGTTTGTAATTCCAAATGTATGTTTTCACGGTCAAGAGAATTCTGTTGAGGATGCAGAAGGAGAGCAACGAAATTGCCTGATTTCACCCTGACGTGGATTGCTCTACAAAGATAATCACCTGTTTGAGTACTGCAAAGTGTCTTTTTAATGCTTGTGGTACCAGGGGGGAAAAGAAACATGTGCAGATACTTTCAAAGGCCAGAATTTGGGATTATAATAGGATGCAGTTTTATGGGCTTTGTTATGTCACCCATGTCAGAAAGAATTTTTATTACTGATATTTGTGGGCAAATGGTTTTGAGTGCTGGAGTGAGGTTGAGCTTTGTTTAACACATTGCATAAATATTTCAGCCCTGAAAGGCTCAAATTCTTGGAAAATTCACCTTAGGCTTTGGAGAACAGGTTATGTTATAAGACAAGAGTTTTAAAAACAATATTTAACTAAGAAATTGTAAATAACTTATTTTTGGAAATTGCAAAGGTAATACATGTTCATTATAGGAATTTTAGAAAATGCAGATGAATAAAAATGGCTGAAATTCCCACCACCCAGGAATAACTTCTGTTAGCATTGTGCCATATGTTCTTCTAGTATTGGGGGGGGGGAGGGTGTCTGTGCAAGTGCGTGTGTATTTTTAGTGTGATCATACTATGCAATATTAGTTTGCAATTTAATTTTTTTATTAATATATCAGGTATGTCTTTCCATATGACTGAATTTTCTCTTTTAATATCTTTTTTAAAAGTTACTTCGTTTTTATTTTACAAATCGTCCCTGCTGGGCATTTAGATTGCTTCCATTTCACACTATTGGTTTACACCTGTTATCACCGGACTTACTGATTAACAGCATTTCCTTTTTATCTCAAAAGTGTCCTGCTTTGGGCAATAAAAAATATAGCCACCCTGACCATTAAGAAAAACTGTGAAAACAGTCTTATAACTTAATTTGTGTGCATATCCGTTAATATTTCCTTTAGATAAAGCACTTAAAAATAGAATGTCTCGGGGCTGGCCCAGTGGCATGGTGGTTGAGTTCTCATGCTCTGCTTCAGTGGCCCGGGTTTCAAAGATTTGGATCCTGGGCGCAGACCTGCACACCGCTCATCAAGCCATGCTGTGGTGGCATCCCACATACAAAATGGAGGAAAATTGGCAGAGATGTTCACTCAGGGCCACTTCTCCCCAAGCAAAAAAGAGGAAGATTGGCAACAGATGTTGGCTCAGGGACAATCTTCCTCACTAAAAAAAAAAAAAAAAAAGTAGAATGTCTACATCAAATAGCATATACTTTCTAAGGCATTGATGCATGTCAACAAGTTGCCCTTCAGAAGTGTTAGGAGCCTCTAACTTTGGCCAGTACTAATCTGCCTACTAAATATCTATCACGTTTCTAAATACGTACTTTCTGTTGACTTTGTTCAAAGTCATTTTGATCTTTAGCAAGTAGGAAAACAAGCATGGATACTGTAGAGTATGAGGTGTTAGTAGAGGGAGAAGTGTGGCAAACATTGGAGGTCCATGGAGAATAGAGAAGATATAATCCTACAGCTATATGGTGTTAAACTGAATCATGACCTTTGACAGACATCATTATCATAATAATAGCATCTCCATTTACTGAGGGCTGAACACTTTCAATAAAGTATTTACTTCTCAAAGCAACTCTGCAAGTAGATATTATTTCATTGAAGGGAGGATTGAGGCTCAGTGATGTTGAATAAGTACATTGAGCTAGCGAGATCCAGAACTGGAATTTGAACCCTGGCGTGTCCACCTCCAACACCCTGTTTCCTTCCATTTGGCCATAATTCCTCTCTTGGTTCTCCAATCTCTCTTATATTCTAGATTTCCTGATGTTTTGCCATCAGATATTAAAGATAGAGAAGGAGAGAGGTTGATAAAGGGACCCAATGGTCCCCAACTCCTTGTACTGGAAGGTTGCTGTCCAAGGCGCTCTCTAGGCAGGTTCAAGAAACCCCCACTTCACTTTAAGGGCTACCTGAACTTCCTTATAGATTGTTGTTGGCATAGAACAACTTTCTTAATGATTCCTTAATAGTCTAACAAAGAGGCAAGATGATGGGGAGAGAGAGTGCTAAGGTCATTGTTTGGCTCTCTTCATTGAATAATTTATTTTTTCACCCGTTAGAGGACAAATTGAGATTCTCCTTTGAGAATAAAAATATTAAAAAATAATAGTAAAGCAGAACAGATGTCATGGAAATAAAAAAAAATTCGGATATGCCCTTGACAATCACAAGCCAGCATTTATTAGACTTACACTTAACAACGGGTTGAGGATTTTGAAGCAGAGCATCAATTAGGTAGTAGAAATGGATTTATGTGAGGAGTAATATAACATTGACTTATTTCATTGCATTTTGATGGAATATCTCTCATGGAAAATTATTCTCCATTTATAGTCATTATCAAGTTAAATATTGTGTTAAAAAGGATCCACTGAGTTATGATGTACAGAAAATGGTTGAAATGGGACCCTGAAATGGGGCAAAATTGAAGGAAAACACTCAAATGAAACTCAGATTGTCTTTGGACACCGTTCCTATCCAACAGCCGCTCCGCTGCTCAACCTTGGGTAAGAATATGATACAGCCATGTCCCAGCCACGGCTTGCTCTCCCAGGACTTCCTCATGACCTTGTCAGGAAGTGCTTCCCCGAAGATTAAAGCTGTAATTAGAGAATCTGGGCCAAGGGAGACTGCCTTATTTAAACCCATGATATTGACACGCACTGCAACAAGACCACCGTGGAGGGAAGCTCAACATGTTTCTAGACAGTAAGATTACTTGTAGATCTTCTCTCAGTGTTGCTGATTTTTCCTAAATAATAGATCTGCATCGACCTCCACTAGTGTCCCCAGTAGGGCTCAGTGCTCAGCTTCTCATCCTGCCCATCTGCCTCTATTAACTAATCAGCCTCTATTGGCTATTAACTGATTAGGTCCAGACCATAATTTTGACCTATTTCCTTTCCTCCCTTTCAGCCTTATGGACGCCAAGATTTTTTATTCACTCATCTTGTCCCAGTATTACAGGTGTTTACACTCAACATGTCTCTGTTTGGTGCTTCTAAGCTCCTCATTAACAAGATGTCTCTAGCATGCCTTTCCCTCCCAAGATCCAGAATTACCCATCAATCCTTTTTTTCAGAAGTCGCTGGGTTTTCTTAGGTGAGAGAGAGACTGGAGCCAGGCCTGGATTTGCACAGGTAGATGGTGGCTATTGGGGACAGGCAGGTAGCACCAGTGACAGCAGGGCTTAGTTCCAGAATGGGGAGGATCTTTCATGCATGGCATTCATTAATTTCTATGTTTTTGATATAATGATCATCTTCCTAAGTTACTTATCTATATCTGAACCAAGAGAATCTCAGTTTTTATTCTCCTACCTTTATTTGAACAATACGTTTCCCTGTTATTCACATAGAACATCCTTACAGCAGATTTGACAAGCTATCCTATATATCATCGCATTAATCTATGTATTTTGGTTATCTATTGCTGTGTAATAGACCACCCTAAAACTCAGGGCCTTCAAACAACCATGATTTGTTATCTCTCATGATTCTACAGCTTGGGCAGGGCTTGGCTGGTGATTTTTTTGCCCCATCGTAGTGCTGCTTGGCTGCAGTTAGCTAGCAGCTGGGCTAGGCTGGAGGCCCAAGAAGGTTTCACTCACATCTCTGGTGCCTCAAGGCTCCTCCATATGTCTTCTCCACGTGGCTAGCTTGGCCTTCCTCACAACGTGGTGGTCTCAGTATAGTTGGGTTTCTTAGAGGATGGCCAACTTCCAAGAGCACGAAAGTGGAAGTTGCCGACCCTTCTTAAGGTGCAGGCCTGGAACTAGCACTGTATCATTTCTCCCATATTATATTGATCAAAGCAAGTAAAAGGCCAGGCCAGATCCAAGGGGAGGGAAATAGCTCTGGGCCTGGATGGGAGAGGAATTGTGGAGGCCATCATTGGAGAACACTATACCATGTATGGATTTCCACTCCTACTTAGAATCTTTGGAAAGACCAGTATTTTGATACTAAACTGTTAGCACCTTTTGAGTGCCAGTGAACTTTGTTTTCAAGGCTCCTGATTTTATTACTCTAGATTCCTTATTAGTAGTAGTTCACGAATCAGTTGGAGCCAAAATAGTTTATAACAATGCTAATTTCTCCTCCAGTGCTTTGTTTTGCTTTAACAGAGTTGAACCTCGTCCACATGTCCTGCAAAAAGACATACTTACAGTGTAAGTGCTCAGGGACTATTTAAGCTAATCTACAGAGTTAGCTCACACACAACATTTAGTTCTGCAAGAACATCCGTATGTGGTGCATGGCAGGATAGTGCAGCAATTGAAAGCACAGACTCGGGAGCCAGATTGCCCGAATTTGACTATAAACTGTGCCTACTATGAGCTTTATAACTGTGAATAAGTTTCTTAAGCTCTTTATGACTCCATGCCTTTACCTATAAAATAAAGGAAATAATAATACCACCATATAGAGTTGTTATAGAGACTAAATGTGGTCAGAGCAGTAGTAGACATGTAAGTAGCATACAGGATGTGTCAACTATTATTGTTGTTGTTATGACACAGGTTGATCAACACTGGATGTTTAGAGCAGGATGTGTGTGCGACAGTTGGAGCAGCTAAGGTACAAGGTCAGGTCTCCTCCATCAGTAGAAGCCCACACCTATGTCCTGCCCCTTTTGCCTCATCCAGCTCCCTGGTGGGTACATGGCATAAATGGCAGGAGTCTGGAGAGCCGTCTATGCTGGTTTCACTTCCATTTAATGATGGAGTGCTGTTGTGTTCCTTCCATGTTGTGATAGAAGTCTTTTGCTCAGGCTGCAATTGCCAGTTCTGGTCTCATGGTATGTGGCTAATTTCAGCTTTTGGTGCTACACCAGAGCCCAATAACAGGCTGTTGCATGTGTCTCAAAAAGCTATCTAACTCTCAGCCATCGCTGGCATTGTTTTACTCCAGGACCTGGCTGCTCTTCAGTCTTTTCTCCCATTGGACTTCACCAGTGGCTCCAAACTGCATCCAGACTCACCACTGAGAATTCTAGCTCTGCATGGCCAGGCTCTAGCATGCTCCAAGCCTCAAGAAGGCCTGAGATGTCTGGAGAGCTGCTTCCCAGAACAGGAATAACAACCTTCCTGCGTTCTTTGGATAGAAAGTACTGCAAAATTCTCAGATGGGAGGTGGCACGGAATATGCCGTCTTGGGAATCCAAATAGTACATCAGCTGTCCTCTTATGAATTGGTGGATCAGAGTGTAGGAGTTTTTCTTGACCTTGATAAGAATGTCTCCACTCAGCCCCATACACTTAAGCCCAAGGAATTGAATGCATAATGCAGGTCCCGGATTCTGTCTGAATTAATGACCCATCTTCAGTCCCTTAGGCAACTCTAAAGCTAAAACTATACCTTTTAGTGCAGTTTCACCTTCAATCATGATCACTGGTGTGTTGCACTAGCTACAGACATGTGGCCAGCTCCAGAGGCCAATATTCCAGTGAACATACCTGTGGCCAATTGCAGGATGTTAACATATCCCCAGGGCCACACGGTAAAGGGGATTCTGTGTCTTCCTTATCCAGCTGTTTAACAGACTAGAAACACTGATGAAGACTCTCCTGCTTAAAAGAAGTAAAAAATGCTGGCTAACCCATTTAAAAATATTTCAAAAGGCTTTGATGAGCTGGCCAAAAGTAAAGAAGCTTAGAGGCCACAGACTGCATGAAAGTGGGTATCAGAGAGGTGTTTTGACCCTTTGTGGGCATTTGCCAGGTTGGGTGAACCTGACCATCAGTTTGTATAGCCATGGGAAACAGACAAAGAAGCCCCAAATGGGGAGACCAGTTGGTCTGTCCAAAATGGAAAGTCTAATGGGAGACACTATCGCACCCTACATTAAATTAGCACCCCAAATAGCTATACCCTCAGAGTAAGGATGAAGTAGAAATAAGCCCCAGGGGATGGCAAGGAACATTGGTGGTCTCAACCCCTGATTCTGAATGGAAGGGAAATATTCTCACACAAGAGTTCATACACCTGAATGCCCTCACATAGGTTTGTAGCCTGAATCACACTGTATGGGGGGTTTGAAAAACCTCAGGTGGAAAATTGAGTTTTAAGTTGAAGTTCAGGTTGGTTGTGCCTTAGGCACCTGGCAGAAGAATACAAATGTTTGGAGGAACTCACGTGTAACCCCGGCCTCAAGGAATTCTCACAGATAAAGTTCCAGGGAAAAATGAGCTCACACTTTTAAAAAAAATTACAAAACCACATATGAAAACAAAGTCCTAAAAGTGAGAGCCTGATAAACAACTGACAGCTGAAGCATATCCATAGTGATTTCAGACACTGGGATGATAAGATTATAAAATAAGTTTAAAGTAATTATAAACAGATTATAAATGTGAAATTTAAAGTAATAAACAAAGTGACTTAGAAAATAAGAAAGGAACATGAGATTTTAAATGATCAGGCCGATTTGACAAAGAACCAGATAAAAATTTTTGAGGTGAAAATTATAATAGTCAAAATTTAACTATTATGTTTAACAGATTTAACAGCCAATTAGACATAGCTGAAAAGAAGATTAGTCAGCTGGAATAAATTTAAAGAAATTATTCATAATGTAGTCCAGCGAGGCAAAGAGATGAAAAAATGAGAAGTTAGGAGCCGTGTGGGGATAGAGTGATAATTTCAGGAAGCGAAAAGAGAATTTTGGGAAACAGGCACTATTGAAAGGGAATGGCTGAGACTTTTCCAAAACTGATGAAATTAGATTCAGGAAACCCATTAAATCTCAAGAAGTTCAAATAAAAAAGTTCAAACCTAGACACATCCCAGTGAAAATGTAATACTAAAAACAAACATAATGAAAATAACTAGAGAAAAAAGTTTGTAACTTTCTAGAAATCAGTTCATTTTTAGACTCTGTTTGCTTTCCATATTGGCCAGCAGGGGAACTGAATGGTTGGTGGATAAATTACTCCCTTCTTCGGGACCTCCTTGATTGTGTGGCTGTATTCTTAATTTCCCCAGAGGACTTTCCGATGACCATTTCAGAGAGCCCCATGGGCTTCACTTTGACTCATCACTGTGGCTTGTGCGTCCTGGTGAGGGAAACAATTTGGTGTGTGCGTGGAAATGGGGGTGGATGGGAAGGAGGGAGTGGGACACATTTATTTCATCAGTTATCATTAAAGAAGAGTATTGTCACTAGATGGACCAAAGCTTTGTTCTAATTATTTTCATATCCTTTTCTTATATATGGGTACTACACTACAAGAAATTTTGCCGTGTTAGGAGTGCTATATATTTTGTCAATTTTTAATACAAATATAAACCTAATCTGTAAGTGGAAGCTGAAAAGGTACTTCAAAGAGTAGAAGAGACTCAGACCCAAATTCTCTGTGGACACAGGCCCAGAAACACGGAGGCAGAGGGTTAGCTCTCATGAGAGTTGCCCGTGAGCTGGAGGTCTCAGCAGGTGGTCCTCGCCGCAACTGTTCTGCCTGCTTGTGTGTCTCTACTCCCTCCTGCCTTCTGACCCGCCAGTCAGCGAGCTATGCTGTTCTGCTGAAGCCCAGCTCATTGCGGGTACTAAGGCCTTCCCTTCAGCTGAGAAGGCCAAAGGAACTCCTCCTCTCTGAGAAGAGAGAGAGAGAAATGGAGGTTGGGGAGGAAGGAGGTAGCCTCTTAATGCACATATACTTTTCTTTGCTTCACCCTAGTGTTGGAGACAGCTGGGAGATGGAAAGGAAGCGGGGAAGAGGATATTACAAGGAGAAACCCACTAAGAATGAGATATTCTTCATAATGTCAATAAATATAGTTTTCAGGCCAAATCCTACTTCTCCTTGGAAATGTCTAATCATAATCTCTGGATTTAGACTGAGGGGGCAATCAATATTTAACATATATTTAATGGACTTCCGTTATATTCCAGGCACTATTCCAGACAGTGGGGGATATAATAGTGAAAAAGACAGAGAAAAATCCCGACCTCACAGAGCCCACAGTCTAATCGGGGAGACAGCACAAGCCAATAGAATATAGAGTGGCCGGTCGCTGGTAAATGCTGCAGAGAAGCAGAAAGCAGGGCAAAGAGAGAGGAGTGGGAGGAGGGAAGGGTGGCTATTTAAAGGATGTTCAAGGAGGCCCCAGAGATGAGGTGACATGAACAGAGGCCAGCAAGAGGCGAGGGAGCCCCAGAGTGTCCGCCTCAAGGGAGCTGGTGGGTTTGCTTCTTACTGGACAGAAGCCCACACAGCTCCCCCTGAGCCAAGGAGGAGCTGCCCCGATGGTAGTCCCCCAGCTCCAGGAATACTGCTGTGCTGGGGAGTTCCCGAGCATCGGCTGAGGGGTGGAGGGAGTGGAGATCAACGTGTGAGGGCTGGCGGGCTGGAAAGACTTTGCGGAGGGCCACAACCACATCAACCAAACCCGAGGGCTGAATTCATAACCGGGCGCCAGCTCAAGGGTGAACCACGACTGGAAGGAACTCCTCTAATTTTCAAACCTTGAACCAAGCTGAGCCCCAAATTAATCACGTTCTTTTTCCACTGAGCTGAGCACTGAACCAAGGATTTTTCAAAACAGCAACACCTAGTAAGCCAGCTTGAACCAGAACCAAGCCTATTCATTTTCTAAAAGTATTGAACTGGAACAATATGGGAATATTAAAGTATCTTTCAAACTAAAGCAGAATTGAACTTATCATTCACAAGTGCCGGCTTGAGAGAGAAAAAGAATCTTTTTGGAGAGACAGTTCTGCTTATATTCAGTGTCTGCCTCGTGAGTCTGCCCTCTTCGCCAGTGAGTTATTCTGCCTTGTGACCTCTTTTTTCTCATTGTAATCTTGGGCTTATCTCTTATGTTTAACTTTTCATTTGTTCATTTTGTTTGCTGACTTATTCAACATTTTTTTCACGATAGGAGCCACGTTTTGTATTGCTCAGAGATCTTAGCACAATGCCTGGCACATGGTAGTTGTGTGGATGTATATGTGTGTGATGGAGGAGGAGGGGTGGGTTAGGGCATGAAACCATGAAGAGCTTGAAATTTATCCTGTAAGCCAGAGGAAACCATGGAAGGATTTGAAGCAGGAGGTGGTGAGCTCAGCTTTGAGTTTTTCAGTAGATCACACTGGGGGCAGCAGTATGGAGAAGGTGGTGGTGGGGGAACGGAGGCAGGGAGATTGGTTAGGAATTGACTGCAGTCACTTGGGTGAGAAGTGATAAAAAGCAGTAACGGCTAGGTGGGCCCTGAAGTCAGAAACTGTCTGGATTTGAATCCTGGCTTCACATTTCCTTGCTGTGTGACCTGGGGCAAGCCACACAACTTTTTAGTGCCTCAGTGCCCTTCCCTGTGGAATTTGGAGGCTAATAATACTTACTCCACTGTATACTTGTGAAGTTTATGTGACACATTATGTGTAAAGTATAGGGCACTTAGAATAGTACTTGACAATAGGAGGCACTCAATTATTTTCAGTAGCAGGCATGGAAAGAAAGTAATAAATAGGAGATATGTGCAGATGGTAGATCAACAGGATTGGATATAGGGAGGAATGAGAAGGAGGAATCAAGGATGGGTCTGAGGTTTCTGATGTGGGCAGTTAAGTAGATGGTGGCCACATGAGTGTAGGGAATTAGAGAGAGGAACCAGGTTGGAAAGGAAAAATCTAAGCATGTTGAGTGGGAGGTGCCTTGACCTCATAGGTCTGAGTATTAGCAGAGCAGTGTAGGCCATAACTAGATACAGACACGGGAATCATTTGCAGAGACCTTGGGTGTGTGGAATTCACCAGGGAGAGGATGTAGAATGAAAAGACAATATTTAGGGCTATTGTAAATAATGCTGCGATGAACATAGGGGTGCAAGGGACTCTTGGGATTTCTGATTTCAGGTTCTTAGGATAGATACCCAGTAATGGGATGGCTGGCTCATAGGGTATTTCTATTTTTAACTTTTTGAGAAATCTCCATACTGTTTTCCATAGTGGCTGTACCAGTTTGCATTCCCACCAACAGTGTATGAGGGTTCCTTTTTCTCCACAACCTCTCCAACATTTGTCATTCTTGGTTTTGGATGTTTTTGCCAATCTAACGGGTGTAAGGTGATATCTTAGTGTAGTTTTGATTTGCATTTCCCTGATGATTAGCGATGATGAACATCTTTTCATGTGTCTATTGGCCATATTCATATCTTCTTTTGAGAAATGTCTGTTCATGTCCTCTGCCCATTTTTTGATCGTGTTGTTTGTTTTTTTGTTGTTAAGCCGTGTGAGTTCTTTGTATATTATGGAGATTAACCCTTTGTCGGATAAGTGGACGTGGAACCAACCTACATGCCCAGAAACTGATGATTGGATAAAGAAGATATGGTATATATACACAATGGAATACTACTCAGCCATAAAAAAAGACAAAATTGGCCCATTCACAACAATGTGGATGGACCTCAAGGGTATTATGTTAAGCGAAATAAGCCAGTCAGAGAAAGACGAGCTCTATATGACTCCACTCATAGGTGGAAGTTAATATATTGACAAGGAGATCTGATCGGTGGTTACCAGGGAAAAGGGGGAGTGGGGGCAGGGCACAAAGGGGGAAGTGGTGTACCCGCAACATGACTAACAATAATGTACAACTGAAATCTCACAAGGTTGTAATCTATCATAACATTAATAAAAAAAAAAAAGACAATATTTAGGGGCAGGCTGATATTTAAGAAGCAAATTAAAGAAGACACGTCTATCAAACTGATGGAGAAAGGCTGGTTGAAGAGGTAGGAGGAAAACCAAGAACAAATCGGGGTCAGAGAAGCCAAAGGAGGGAATTCCAAGTAGAGAATGAACAACAGTAAAAAATACACCAGCACTTTCAATCAAACAAAGACCAAAAGTGTCTCTGGTGGCAATATGGCTTCATTGGCACCATAGCTAGTGTGGTTTCTCTGGAGAAGAAAGGTGGGGAAGGCAGGTTCCAGGGCCTGAGGAGCAGCTGGGAGGTGAGGGAGTGGAGAGAGCATGGGTAAGAAAATCTTTCAAGAATGTTGGTCATGGAGAGCTGGGATGAATATACATCCCTCAAAGCGTTGCTCTGCCTGAATCAGGTTTTGGATCCACTGGCCAGACCAGGAGATGTTCCAGAAATGGTCCAAGTCTTTACCTGGCTGATGCCTTACGTTCTTCTGAGGGAGACCTTCCCCTGAATATCTATCTCAGGTACCCCTCTCCTAGTCTCTTTATTGAACCAATATGGCATGAATGTGTTTACTGCCCCACTCTTTTCTAGTAAAACCCAAGGTCCATGAAGGCAGGCATCTTTCCTGTCTGTTCCACTCTGTTTCCCCCTCACTAAGTAATACCTGGCATTATGTGGGCATTAATGCTTGTTGTTCGCGCTATCACATGGGGCTCCCATTATGGGACCCAGGGGAGAAATTTCCCTCAGGCCTTAATTCCAGGTACAACTGGGCTTTTCCTGAGCAGTAGAATTGTTTTCATCACGTAGATGCTATGCCTTGTTTCATGTTTCCCTCTGATAATGTTCCTCTCTTTGGTCACCAGAAAACTGAGAAATTTGCATCCCACTTCTAACAGATGATAGAACATCCAGGCACATGTTTGTTTTTTTTTTTTTAAAGATTTTTTTCCTTTTTCTCCCCCAAGCCTCCCACTACATAGTTGTATATTCTTCGTTGTGGGTCCTTCTAGTTGTGGCATGTGGGACGCCACCTCGGCGTGGTTTGATGAGTAATGCCATGTCTGTGCCCAGGATGTGAACCAACGAAACACTGGGCCGCCTGCAGCGGAGTGCACAAACTTAACCACCTGGCCAGGGGGCCAGCCCCCAGGCACATGTTTTTGTGTGAAGTCACTCAACACATCCCTAACCTCAACCTATTTTTCCTTACTTTATTTTCCATTTCCCTGATTTCCTTATATTTATTTTGTTATCCTGAATGCATTTTTCCAAGTTTCTTCAAATACTTTTTGAAACAAAGTGAGTTTCTACGCCAATAATGGGAAAGATAGGATGGTGACTAGAAGAAATTGTGTGGAACTGGTTTTTGAGACTTAAGAGACATGGAATGGGGAAGAGGCTGAAATTACAGCTGATGGGAGAAGATCCACAGCTCTGGTGGGTTTCTAGGAGATTTCAGCTTTGTTGGTGGCAAATCAGAGACACTTGGAAAAGAACAATAGAGTAACAAGGCCATTCAAGAGTATGTCATGATAAATGGTTCAGGCGAGGTGATATGGGGGTATTGGAAAAGAGAGCTCATGTGTGGTTGGCATGTTCTAGAAGGCTTCATGAAAGTCTTTGGACAAATTCAGCCTTGAAGAAAGAATAGGACCTAAATAGTGCAAATAGAATCTAAATTCTCACATTTATTGAGAAACAATTGAGAATGGCAGTAGTCACTGAGTCAGGTGGCAGGACATCTGGATCAAACCATGCTGAGAAGGAGGCAACAACTGGATTTAGTCCTGCTGTGGCCTGTAGAGGTCAGTTTGTGGACCTTTCCTTTTTGGAAGCCCCGGGGTGGGGTTCTCTGCTAGGGTCAGAACAGACGGGACGTGTTCTCTCTTGCTTGGCTGATTGACCTGCCTGCCAAGCTTTTTGGATAAGCATGCTCATTTCTGCCTATTTTGATCTGCTTTCTTCAGTGACCTCCGCGTCAGTAGAGAGGCCAAGCTGGATTGAAATTCTGCTTAAGGCGCGCAGGGCATACCTTCTTGCTGAGTCATCAGCCTGCAATAAATGGAACTTCTTGACAGTTTTAAATTTCCTGCTAGGGAGCAGCTGGTGAGTGTTCCTCTGGAGAAGCAATCTTGGAGACATTTTATCTGTATCTGGCTAGAGAATGTATTTTCTCTCTCTCCTCCTCTCCCCTCCCCTTCCCTTCCCATCTCTCCCCTCCTTTCCCCTCCTCTCCCTTCCCTCTCCTCCTCCTCCTCCCTTCTCCTCTCCTCCCCTTGTCTGTCTTACCTTTAAAGACTTTGCTCCTCTTCAGTCTCCAACTACTGAAAATTAATTTAGGGACAAAGGAAGTCTTTCTCTGCACAGCTTGCTGAGTTACTTATTACTGTCTTTAAGATTCAAAGAGCAACCCTCTTTTTCAAGGTTCTTTTAATGAGCATTTCAGCATCAGACTTCCAATTTTCAGCCCTGCCAGACAACAGCCACTGGGAGGGCCTGGGAAACCAGTCTCACTTCCAGAGACTTGCAGCTATTGGGCCACAGGAGCAGCGTAATTATTCCCCATTAGTGCTCTATGAAAGTGCAGATGGTGTGCAGAGTCTGGATGTAGTTTTGCTTGCACTTTTTCCCCTCACTGAAACATTTTGCTTTATGCCCCTTCATTTCAAAAGGCAAGGGTAAGACCTGGCTCAGCATGTTTACCAAGCTCTCCTGCCGGACATGTTAATATCAGAGTACAGTGTCGTAAATTTCCTATATGGAACCCATAATTACTTGTTGTTTACCCAGGCATATGAAGACACATATTAGCCTCCAGCAGGAAAATGTGTTAATCAGAACTCCCTTTGCTGCTTCAGGAAGCACACAATCCAAAAGAAATCAGTTACCTTGCAACAAAGGCAGCAACCTGAAAAATAGCCTGGTCGTCGTCACCAACAAGGCAATTAAAACAGAGGTGTAGATGTCATCCAGGGAGGAGATTTTAGGCCTTCACTAGGCTCAGGCGTCCCTTCTCCCAAACCCTTTTGCTTTCTCTCCACTTGTCCCCCGCTCCAGGTCTGTTTGAGATTAGAAGTATTTCTGACATGCTGTGCAAATATATGCAAATTCAATGTGAGTTCTTGTCAGCTCTGCTTTGTCAGTGTGGCTGGGCTGCCTTTGCTGTATTGGGCTGCCGGCCTCCTGGAATGGCAGCAGTATGGCCCGCACGCCCGGTGCCAGGAGCCATTAGCAGCCTTGATGAATCGAATTAGGGAGCTCTGACGGCTCCACAGTGTCCCTGAGTAATGCCAGGGCCTTTAGGGTATGCAATAGCACAAGGTAATGTCAAAGGCAGGGAAAGAGTGGACTTCCACTGATTTTTAAAATATGTTTGGTTTCTGAGTTTTGCTTTCATTTTTATGCATCCAGAGTGGAAATTTGCTATTCTGACAGGAACAATTATTTGATGACGTCCTTATTCATGCATCTCTTTCAAAGCTGGTCTTACAAGCCAGCAATCACTGCTGAGATTTTCCAGAGGAAGATATCCTGATGTATGAGTGGTTACATGTGCAGAGACCTGTGTATATATGCACATTAAGAGTGTCGTCATCACAGGGTCGACATCTCATATGCATATGAATTCCAAATAACCAGTATGTGGCTCCTAAAATGGACATCCTCAAGCAACTGGAACTTTTTCTCGAGTTTCTTGAAGTTGTCGTGGGTCCTCCTCCTCTCCTTTCTTCTGAGGTCTTTCTCCCCCTCATCGCTCACCTCCATTGCCTGTTCTTTGTAGGATGGATGTGAGAGGAAGAGTAGGTTCTGGTTAGGTGGCAGAGACCAAAGGAGAAAGATGTGGGCAACTGGAAGAGAAGGTTAAGAACTCACGGGACTAGTGCCACCTTCAAACAGCTCTTCTTAAACCAGCTCCAATTGAGAGCAGGAGATCCTTTTCTGGGATCGTAATCTTGACTTTCTTGCCCATATATCATTATGCAAACAGTAAAAAGATGAATGTCGGACTTGTATAGGACTTTTATGTAATTGTCATAACTAATTAAGAGTCGTAATTATTTCCCACTTTGGAACAAAGCTCTGTCTAACACTCTACTTAGTTTGCCATGGTCTGGAGCGCCTGTGAATGAATTCCTGCTGCTACTCTCCCTGACGCTGCCAAGGAAGAAGCAGATCAAACAAGTCCTACCCCTGCATTTGGAGTTTCTGCCCTAATGACTTACTCATGGTTCTCGAGAAGCAGAGACTCTGCGCATGTCTGAAAGAGAAGGGAGTGGTTTGAAGGGCTCAGCAGTATCCAGGGAATATATTAATAAAGATTCATTTAAATTACATCCTGTTGAAGTGCACAACTATTACCTGGAAAACTGCCTAACTGTGGATTCCTGCAATGGGCTGAAGTCTGACTGTATCACGGGAACAGCATCACCCAGGTGCACTCTTTAATTACAGGTGACAGTTGTGCCAATTTTTGACATTAAACCGATTCATGTTCTTTAGCAACTGAGAGTCTAAAACCATCATTTGTTTCCTCTTGCCATGGCATTCAAATGTGCATTTCATGTGTCTCCTGATTGTCCCTTGATGAAACTTTGGTTTCCATTACCTGTCAAAGGAAAAGCAAGCCACTTCCAACTGGCCGTTGTTCGGGCTCTTGGGCCCCAGTTCCTGAAGCTCTGGCAGCAGCTGCCTGTCTTGGGTGCTCAAATCCTCCTTGGGCTTGAAGCCCTCAAGAGAGACCATCTATCCCGACCAGCTTCGAAACGCTTTTCTGGTGCGTGTCCCTCATTCACCCTCAGAAGAGCCCGGCTCTCCCGACTGGCCCCACACAGATTCTCCTCAGACTGACTTTAAGATTCTCTCATCTTTCTCAGTTTTAGCTCTAATAGGGACATTTTGTGTGGCATATATTTTTTGTCTTTCCACATAAAATAGAATTAAAGTAGTGACTTAAAAGAATTAATGAACATTTGGTGACTCCCTGTCACGCCCATGAAATTCTAGCACAGTTAAAATTATATGTAATTCATTTGTTTAAATGTTTAAAGTAATGTTTTCTTGGTATAAAAGATAAATTGCTCTGAGTGGACTTTCTGTACACTGCCCGGGCTATACTTCAAGTGAGATCACCTCAATATAGCTCTCCAAATTTGGTGAAATACTGTCCAGAAAATACGAAACTTATTTTATTTATACATAGACATGAGCTATAAACAAATACCTAAGGAATAATATTAGGCAGGGCTCAGCAAATGTGAAAAAGTGTGGGGCAGACCAGAGAATTCTGTATTGGATAAGATCTTAGACAGAAGAGGTCTTTAGCAACTGAGAGACTAGAGATAAAGAAAGATAAGTACCTAAGTGCCTGACATGCCACCTGGCAGGGGGTAGGTCTCAATAATGGTAGGTAATATTTATGAGTGATCACTGAGTGTTTTACATGTGTTTTCACCCTTAATTGCCTTAGATATAAATGCTGAGGGTTGGAACAGATAAGAAGTTGCCCTAATAGATGGCATAGCTAGAAAGTTCAGTCAGGGTTTGAACCCTGAGTCTGCAGTACAATTCTGACACTACCTGGAATTAGGTCAAATTTCACAGGTTAAGAGAATAGTCCCCCCACAAGCCTGCTCTCACTTCAGACACCAGCTGCGAGCTTGGGGGGTCCCCAGGCCACCTGCACCTCTGATCAACTGGCTGTAAATTTGGGTGTTCCCATGACTCCCTCAGGTTCAATAATTCATTAGAATAACTCACAGAACTCAGGAAAGGGCTATACTTATGCTAACAGTTTTATTATAAAGGATGCAAATCAGAACCAGACAAAAGAAGAAATGCATAGGATGAGGTCCAGAAGGGTCCTAAACATGAAGCTTCCATATCCTCAGAATGTGTCACCCTCTTGGCACAATTAACCAGGAGTCTCCACTAAGCTTTGTCCACGGTTTTTATTGGGCTTTCATTATGCAGCCATGATTGATTGAATCATCGGCCCTTATTGAAATCAGTCTCTGCCCCCTCTCCCATACATACTTCTTCCCAGTAAGGTCAAGCTGATATCACTGTGCTCTAAGCCTCAACCCTTTAATCACATGGGTGGTCCTTCTGGCATGGCCAGCCCCCATCCTGGAACAATGAAGAGCTTATTAACATAAACTCAGGGGTGGTCTAGAGAGACTCCCCCTTAAATAACAAAGACATTCCTGTTACTCAGGGGAATTCCAAGGGTTTAGAGACTGTCTCCCATGAGCCAGGAACAAGGGCCAGCCAAATGCTTTATTACACAACCCCTTCTAACTCCGGAGGTTCATCTACAGAAGACTCCCAGACTCAACGTCAAGCCTCCATAGGGTGCCTCCAGGCTAAACACAGACTTCTGCTTCTGAGGTCTTGTCTGAGCCCCAGCCAGCTGGGTAAAGTAGGACTGCCCTCTGAGAACTGGAGGCTGAATGCTCAGCTTCCTATTAAGTTTCCTAATGAGAAGAGGCAGAGTTCCCCTGCAGAGAAAGGAAGCCACCCATTTGGGTAGAAAGCATTTCCACACGTTTAAATGGAACCCACAGGCCACAGGGGCTTTTCTCAGAGACC
Organism: Equus quagga; assembly: GCF_021613505.1. Classification (NCBI taxonomy): domain Eukaryota; kingdom Metazoa; phylum Chordata; class Mammalia; order Perissodactyla; family Equidae; genus Equus; species Equus quagga. Next base: position 77,147,045 of record NC_060270.1, read on the forward strand.
AAGTGCAGCGTCTTGTTAAGTGCAGTAAAAATCATATTTATATGCCACTGAAAGCAATGCTGGGCTGTCACCTGCTCTCAGCAGGTAGGAGCCCAGGAGAGGCCCCTCGTTCACCATTTATAGACAGAAATGTTGGTGGAGGAGGATGCGGCCAGAGGTGGCCTGGCACAGAGAAATGCGTGCTCCAAACTTATGTCCCCACTGCCCACCAGTCCATATGCTGTGGGCCGTGGGACCCAGAGCTCTTGAGGTGCAGGGTTCTGGGTGCTTGGGTTAGCCATTAAATTCACAGGCTCCTCAGTTTCCCAGGAGAGGGGAGGCAGATGCAGAGGGAGGGGCTCCCCAGAAATCCAGAATGACCAGGCTGTGCAGGAAGAGGCAGGAGTCGGAAACTGCTGGGGAGGGTCAGAGAGCTGGGAAACCAGGGGGAACTGTTTCCCAAATCTTCCTGATCAGTCCATCTTCTCCCCAGCCTCCAGGCCTCCGCCTGACAGCCCACGAGGCAGGCTGACTCTCACCCCACTGTGATGGGGGGTCGGTAACCAGCAGCTTAATATGTGTTGTCTGGATTTACAAAAAAGACCTCAAAGCTTTCTGGTTGTTAAAATAATAATGTGAGCTTTAGAGAGAAGGTAGAAGTACAGAGCGGAAAAAAATCCCTAAACATTGCCTATTCTGTAACTCAGAGATAAACACTTGATAAATTTGGTATTTTCCATCTAAAACCAATGCCAACCTAACCCCAAACACCACACACACATGCACATGGACACACACGCTCACACACACCCATATATGTGTGCGCACTCTTGTACATGCTCACACACACTCATGCATGCACACACACTTGTGCAAGCACACTCACACACCTCCCAGTATGTTCACACTCATGCACACATACACTCACACATATCCTCTCCTGTCTGATTGCTCATTGTCTGCACTTGAGAACTGGATAGATCCAGACACGCTTATACACAGTATTTTACTTACGTTATATTGTAAGTATGTTTTCATTCCTCATCATTCTTTGAAAACAAAATTTTGGATACTCGTGGTCTTGACCAAATTCCTTAACTGCTCTGATTCTCGTTTTTTATCTGTAAATAGGCATGATAATCCCGACGTCACAGAACTGGCTGATGGAAGGTCTTAGCCAGGTGAAGGGTGAGGAGGTGCTGGCACTCTGCGGGTGGCCTGGCAGGTGGCCTGTCACCGTTAGTTCCCTGTGTCTGACTGTCCCCATGGGCTCTGACAGTTCATCCCAGCCCCACCTTAGCTCGCTTGTCTGCACACACCTACCCCAGTTCTGAAGCGCCTGGATGGAACATGCCGCACAAAGCTTAGAGGAGCGAGGCCTGTGCGTGGTGATGGGAGAGGCTCCCAGGAGGCTGTTTGCCCTGGCTGCAAGGAGGGGCACCCATGATGGGCAGGAGAGAGGTGTTTCTCAATCAGTAACTTTATTTTTAAGATCCGTGTGTCCCCCAAATATGGCTGAGAGGTCCCATAGGGCCATTGGTGTGGTCAAATGAATGGACTCCACGTCAAGTCGGCTGGTCATGATGTTTGTACACACAGTCCTTACAAGTTACTTGAATTTTGACTCCTTGCAAGTTAGCCCCTGTGGTGGCTTAGACTGCTCTACAGCGTTCAGTTCCTTTTTTGTTCTTAGTTTTGTTTTGTCTGCTTCACTACCACCTGATAAAATAGATAAGGAACATTGATGAAATATATGAAATGGAGGAAGAGCATAAGCGTGATAATTCTTCAAATGTGCCTCAAGATGATCTTTATCTGGTTGTATCCTGCATTCATCTGGTCACCACACATGCTTAGTGCATCAGGGCAGCTCCCCAACTCCAAAGCCATTGTTAAAAGGAGAAAATAGGGAGAGGATTATATCCAGTAGGGTTTTTCATTTATTCAGAATAAAGAGGGTTTTTTTTATCCAAAATGTGTTATTTGAGGTATGCTTAAAAAGACCCCTAAAATATAAGCCTCATTTATCTCATCATCTAAAAGGAAAACACAGAAATTATAAAAATTGAGTTTACTTCTTTGTTTTGGTGAGGAAGATTGGCCCTGAGCTAATATCTGTGCCCATCTTTCTCTGTTTTGTATATGGGACGCTGCCACAGCATGACTTGATGAGCCATGTAGGTTCACACCCGGGATCCAAACCGGTGAACCCTGGGCCGCCGAAGTGGAGTGCCTGAACTTAACCACTGCACAACTGGGCCAGCCCCCAAAATTAATGAATTTACTTTTAAAGTACACATTGCAAGAATCCCCATGTTACACGGTGAAAGCAGGGTTTGTCTGTTTCTGATGTGGCAACACATTTTAATGCAGATTCAGTCCCCAACCAAACCTAAAGTATCATGACACTTTGGAATTTATTGTCAACAAATCACATTTTTCTCACGTAATTAATCTAGAGTTAGTTAAACTGTGTGCGTCACTTGGTAAATGGAAATAAGTACAAATTTGACTACATATTATGCATGTTATTAAATATAATTAAAAGTAAAATTTATAATGCATTCTTTAATACTATACTGATCTGAGTGAAGCATTTTAAACTTAAATTCCGTTCTGTATGATATTCTAAACAGAAAGGACAAAGTGGTTTTAACAGTTCTGGAGACCGTGGTGGGAGGATCTATTCCTGTGGGCGGGGGTCGTGAACTGGAGTGTGAAGGGCCACAGGAGGGCTCTGGGGTGCTTCTGACAAGCTCGTGGATCAGCCAACCAGAGCAGTGTTGTATGTTGCGGGCAGGTGATTCATTTTACCTGAAGTAGCCATGTTAGGGTCAAGGGGCATTTGCTGTCTTGGCAAATAACAGCAAACACTTATTTAGTGCTTACCATGTGCCAGGCATCATTAATCAAGCGTTTCTTAGTATTAGCTGTTGAATCCTCCCAGCTACTCTATGAGGCAGGTACCATTGCTAATGTCATCCCCATTTTACAGACGTGGAAACTGAGATACGGCAGTCCAAGCCAAGTGATGACTCAAACCCCTGCTGTCTGGCTCCAGACTCCATACATTGAACCGCTGTGCTATGTGCTTATCACAAAGCACATGGACTCCTAGTTGACTTCTCATGGTGTGTTGTGTGGCTTGTCATTTTTCCTCCTCTTCAACCCCCAGCACCCGGCCCCAAATCCAACACCCTGTCCTTACCAGGTGTAAGGAGCTGGTCCTGTGTTAGCCTGGGCTCCATCTTTCCTCTCCTGAGGGAATTTAGTGGTAACTTGGCTCTTTGTTAGGCTAGGGCTAACTAAGTGTGCCACTCAGGGGTAATTATCTATTTGTTCATTTTTGCCTCCGTGTTCTGCACATAAACTTTGCAGGAGCTGCTAAGCTGTAAGTAAGCCTAAAGTGTACAGCTATTAGGGGAAGTAGTGAACCATTTGCTGGAGAACAGGCCTAGCTTAACTGGGGCTGGCTCAGCACGCCACCCCAGTCCGGCTGTGGGCAAGACTGAAGGGATTCTGGAAGAGATACTCATGCAGAGACAAGGACATCCCAAAGGATGAGGGTGGACCATGACCCCCTCCTTCCTGGTATTCTCTGATGGCCTCTTGACACCCCTAGTCCTCTCGGTGTGGATGGGTTCTCGCTGTCCTTGGTGGTTATAGTTTGTCATTGTGGAATTTCCGCAGGCAGAGCAGAGGTTGGAGACTCTAGCTTAGGAATCAGGTTGGAATCTCTACTCTGCTGTTTATCAGCTGTGTGACGTTAGGCAAGTCTCCTGAGCCTTTGTGACTCCATCTGTACTCTGGAGTTAATAATAGTTTTCACCTAACAGAGTTGTTGTGCAGATTGAGTGAAGTTATGATTATAAAGTAGCTACTAGTGCCTGGCCCAGAGTAATTACAAAGAGCAGCATCATACACTTATGTACGCTGCACTTAGCTGCGTGCTGTCTCTAATGTACACATACACTACAACACACATATGCACACACACACGTATCCCGGGAAGCAGCATCCCGGGAGAAAGTCTTCCAAAGTCCCAGGAGGAAGCTGCAAGACTTCCTATGACTCAGCCTCAAAGTCAGGCAGTTCTGACTGCATTGGTCAAGCAAGTCACTAAAAACTCTAGAAGCCAGGGGACATGCCTCCCACCTCTCTCTTGACTGAAGTTCTCTCACTGCTGTGTCTGGAGAAAGGGACAGCTTGGTGCAGGCTTCCCCACATGGAGCTGAATTTGTCTACATCGCTCCCACCTGACAGCTCCTTGAGCTGTGGCTCCAGGTCTTTGATACCCTCTGGATTTCTTCCCCCCAGTTCTGGCCCCTCTGCCTCTCTCGGTCCCTCAGCCCACAGGGCCAGGCCTCAGGCTCTGCAGGCTCCCTACAGCATTGTACTGTCCCACAGCAGCTCTGCTCAGAGCCTGGCGGTCATGGGCAGCAGTGTAGGAATCCTCCCTACACTGAGAAGAGACTGTGATCTTATTCTTTGGGCTGGGCTGGGCCCTAGATATTAAATAAATGCCACAGAAATTTAGAAAAGTCTGTTTCTTGACAGTGTCTGCAGTCATGATTAATGACTCACCTGAAAAAACAAAAATCCTATTCTGATGACAAAAAAACCCAAACAACTCTTTCTCTTTGAGTTCTTGCTGTAACAATTTAATACTCCAACTCTATCGCTTACGGCCTGTCACACCCCCAACCCTACAAGGCAGAATAGAGACTTCTGGCTGCTGTAGAAGACAATTCTTTCAAGGAAATGTAAAAGGATAGTACAGTGCCCCCAAAACATATTCCATAAATAGCAGCTCCGATTGTGGTGGTCGTTATCCTCCATCGAGATCTTCATTCAATTCTTGGTGCCAGGGCCCAGCACTGGTTACTCTGATATTCACCTGCCATGTGAATTTGGCAAGCCACCAGTGGGAGGTGGTATTCTGCTGAGATCTCTACAATGTCCCCAAGGCCCCTTCCAGCCTGCTGTTCCTCGTTCTCTGACTGTCACCTGGCCACAGTGATGTCTCTGGGCAGTAGCACATGGGAGCTTCTGACCAGCTAACACTTAGCAGACAGAGCTCTTCTTTTATTTATTTATTGACTGACTGTCTCTCCAAAGAATGTAACCGCCCAAGAGCCAGGAGTGTCACTGGTGTATCCCCTGCAGTTAAAACAGAGCCTGGAAGGTGGTGTACACTCAGTAAATGTTTGTTGAATATTGAGCGACTGTTGACTCCTTTCCCCTGGTCCTCTCCAGGCACCTGTCTCACATGAGTCTTTATATCTACTTCCCAGGGCCAGGTCAGCCCACAAGGCCCAGTCCTGTACTCACCTCGTGCCCAGCAGGCTTTCAGGGGGAGTGAGATTCTCAGCATCATTGTCATTGGCTACTCTTTAGAGGCCTCCTTAGCAAGATGCATGCCTTGCCAGAGTTGAGGTGGTGCCTTCGAGGAGGGTGGCACCGTTTCTGGCTAACTCAGAGCTTCTCAGCAGATATGCATCTCTGGGGAATGAGGAGTGGGCTCTGCTCAGAGTTTGGTAGCAGGAGGATGCCTGGAATGGTCCAAAACATGGAATACTACCTCAGGCTGCTGGTGAGCCTCAAGAGGAGGCCTTGAGTGTCCAATATGGGGCAGGAAACCACCTAAAAATGATGGAGAGTGTTTATATTTCCCATTCTGAATATTTCCCCACCAGAAACATAGAACATGGAATATCAGTGCTGGGTGCTCATCCAAGGCCAAGTAGGTTGGAAGTTCTCTGGTTTTTAGCTGGTCATGTTCTGATAACCTAGAGGCTGGGTGTGCTCCCATCAATACCTGCAGTTACTTCCTAGGGAAAAATAGTGTGTGTTGTGGGTGATTTATTTGCTCTCTGTTTCCACACATGACTCTGTCCTCTTTCATCCATTGACCTGTGAAGGGCCAGTGTGACGTAACCTTCGCACTCTTGGGCACCTTAGTGCAGCACCTGGCTGACACACACAGTGAATGTTTGTGGAGCCAACCAGTGAATGAAAAAAGGTGAGGGAAGGAAGGAGGGAGGGAGGGAGAGGTGTGAGGAAGGAAGGAAAGAAGAAAAGGAAGGAAGGAAGGAAGGAGAATTATTTCATATAGATGATGTCAGTGCTATTTTAGAAGTCCCTAGATCTTTTGTAATGGTAAAAGATTAAAAAGAACCCAAAGGCCCATCTGTAGGGCCCTGGTTAATTAACCACATAATGAGATACAATGCAACAGTTAAAAAAAAGGCAGACAGTATGCACTGATATGAAGAAATTTCCAACATGCTAAATGCAAAAAGCAAAGTCACTCTGGGTGTGTGTGTGTGTGTGTGTGTGTGTGTATGTATGTATGTACCAGACTATTTTCATGTGTCACATAAGTAAAAGAAACTGAAAGAATACACAAGACCTTAATAAAAATAGTTACCCTTTTTGGGGGGTCATAGGGAGGATGGTGGGGGAGGTACATACGTATTTTAAGTGATTTATAATTTTTGCACCTGGAAAATGTGTTACTCTTTCAAAAGATGTCTTTAAGTCCTTCGAGTCAGGGGAACATTCTGGTTGAATTTCCTGTATCTAGTGCCCAGTGTAGCATGTGACTGGAGCTCTCCCTCAATCATGACAAAATTGATTTCATAATAGAATCTGATCCTCTCATTCTAGCCAAGCCTCCCCCATCTGAATCGCTGCCCTCCAGTTACACTAGAGAAAAGAGAAAGTAGCTTGGCTTGAAGGAAATGCTTAGACATTGATACCTCTTCTTACTTCACAGTTGGAGTGAATTATGTTCTTGAGCTCCAAATTTGTGGTCAGTTTCACCTTAAAAAACACTCAGTTTTATAAGTAAATGTTTTAACTATCCAAAGAATTGGTAAAATTCAGATATGGATACCATTTGCCACACTTTCTTCAAAGATGGCAAATCAGAAACTAACCTCAGTTTCACACATTTTCTGTTTCTCTCTCCTTTTCATCTCTTTCTTTGAAGAAGAGTCTGTTCAATAGCTATTATGGGTGAAACTTTAGATAAAGAAAGTCAGATACATATGTGGATATGAGGAAACCAGTGGCATGTCCATAGGGCCTTTTATTTTTTGCTGTGTTTGGAGAGGAATGATAAATTATTATTGTATTATAAATGTATTGGCATAATAAGTGCCTTATATTCTTAACTTTAATAATAATTGGTAATTTCCTGAGTCATTATAATCAGGCTTTAGCATATTAACTCAGTGAAGACTTGATCAATGTCATTACTGAGAAATTATGTTTCGACCTAGCACATTCCCATCTATTATAATATTCTAGGTCAATAATCGTAATTTTTATTGTAATTATTGAAAGCTGTTTCCCCTCTTGTGCAGAGCATTGTGATGCAGAAGTGGAAGATTGTGCAGGATCAAGGTGTCATCCGTAATAGCACATTCAGCTGGATTTATGTCCCTCTCCAATTAGGGGACAATCAAGCTCAAATTAATTTAGCTCACAGCTGCTAATGAGCAACAGCAAAATCAGCTCACTATAAAAATTGTTATTGAATTTTATTTCCTTCAACTTGATGCACCTCAGTGCCCTGGGAGATAATGCTGGCTTGAGGTCTGGGGGTGAGGGACCTTGGGGTCGTCTCACCCGCCCTGTCCGTGGGTTCCGTGACAGTTCCGTCCCCTGGTGGACCAACATCTAATGAGCGGTTAGAGGTCCGCAGAGATGCACTTCCCCTGCCAACTCATCTGTGATGGCTGCCTTTTGAGTGAATTCCGTGGTCTAAACCACTGTCTGATATAAATAGAATGTGAGCCACATCTGTAATTTAAAATTTCCTGGTAGCTGCATTTTTAAAAATATTCTTAACTTTTTTAAGTTAAAAGAAACAGGTGAGATTAATTTTGAGATATTTTATTTAACTCAATACATCCAAAAGATTCTTTCAGTGTGTAAGAAATATAAACGTATTAATGAGATAGTTTACATTCTTTCTTGTAGGAAGTCTTAAATATCTGATATGAGTTTCACAGTTGCAGCATTTCTCAATTCAGTCCAGCCTCACTTAAAATGGGCAATAGCCACATGTGGCTGGCGGCTGCCGTGTGGAACAGGGAAGGTCTAGAATGAATTTCTTCAGCTGTAACAAGGTTTTATTTCCATCTTTAGGGTTTGTAGATTGGGTAGGTGGGTGTGGGTTTTGGGTGCTCAATGGCGTAAAGAAAACACAAAACATGCAAGAAGGGGAAGATGCCACATTTTCATTCATACTGTTAGTCTTGCAAATCATTGGAAAATTTACAATCGCTGCGAATTGGCTTACAGCTCCTGTCACCATCCACCTTCCAGACTAATAAAGACAGAATAGATCCTCATAAATATCCCGTTTCCTTATTATCAGAGCTTGGCTTCACCAATTGTGGCCTCATAAAAAAGAAAGTTTTTTTATGTTATTATTATTTGTTGCTGTGAAAAATTGCATGTTTTTTTGAAGCCTGACTCTAGTGCTGTTGCTTTGGTATCAGACACAGCATAAAACCTATTGTCAAATATATGTTTGGGGAATAAGGAGCCGCTGAGTATTTTATCTCGCTGGCAATGTTTCTGGAGAAAGCGCAGACTTAAATCTAGGGGAGGATTTTAATTTTTTAATATTATAAAAGTTGAATAGGAATTCTGAGGCATAATGCAAGGACACCATTTGTCACTGAACTTGATTACTGCAGACAAGGAGATGTGTGAGGTAAGCCCGGAGCTCTGGTGTTTTCATCACTTGGAGACCCTCACGGTCCAATAAAATGGGATGCTAGGGAGAGAGGAGAGAGAAGAGCCACTGTGAGGGCTGCTCCAGTGGATGTTTATAGCCACGAATTAGGCTGCTGGTGTGCAGCGGCCCCTCTGGTGCTGCTCTGACAGCCTTCAGCCTGGCACCATCTCATCACTGCTATTCCCACCCTCTCTCCTCTCAGCATGAAAAGGTAGCTGCCAGGTTCCGGATTGGTCTCCCTGTTTCCAGACATGTCCCCTTCAAATTCACCCTCCACATAGCCTTCAGAGAGGTCTGTCTAAAGTGCAGATGGGAGCCCATCACTCACTGCTATCACCCCCACTGCCTTTGGGTTAGAGACCATGTATTTCTTGACAGTGGAGTACAGGCCATTCCATGATCTGGCCCCTGCTAACTTCCTTTCCTCTCTATTTTCTTCCCTGCTTGCCTCCCTCTGACTTATAATTTATGCCCCTACACCCACAGCCCCATATACCTCTAACGGAATGCTTTCTCCCATTCTCCTCTTCAGACCTCGTCCTCACCAAGAATTTTAGTCCTCCTCCTTTATGAGCCTCTATCTAGGCTGCACCTCCTCCAAGCCTTCCCCACTTGCGTCCAGACAGGTTAAATGCCTGTGCTCTTCAGTGCTATAATACCCTCAGCAGATTGTACACACGTCAATCCTAATGCCTGTCTGTGCTCCGCCTGGCATCCAAATAAGACCTTGCCTCACTTGTTTTTGAATCCCTTGTGCCAAGCTCGGTGCCTGCTGTGCAGCAGGTGCTCTGTGGGTGTCTGCTGATGGGCTGGACCAGTCCCGCGAGGCGGAGGTTTCTGGGCTCAGGGCACTGCCTTTCCTCTCTATTAGCAGATGAGGCATGATGTCTCTTGAGGGTCAGCGGTTCCCTCTCAAGAAGGGACGCTGATGAGGAGGCTGAGATATCAGCCCAACCCCTGCTTGCATACAACACATGACAGTGAAAGTGGATTGCTTTGGTTCAGTCAGATGTGGTCTTGGGACCCCACTGGGAATATAGTGTTTGGAAATGGAGAAGACAGGACAGGGGATAGAGAGATGACGCCTGAGAGGGTAGACTTCTCCATCTTGATGGCAATGGGAGCCATTGAAGCATTTTTGGCAGGGTGTGGGAGGGGCAGGTTTACTGGACCAAGGCTCTTGGAGTCTACCCTGCACTGCACGTGCATATCTCTGCCAGTCTCTAATGGGTGGGGTGCAGGGGATGGGGCCTGAGATAGGGACTTGTATCAGTTAAGAATTGCATTACGTTACGAGTAAAAGAAAATTGAAAGAACAGTGGCTTAAACAAGATTGGGGTTACATTGCTCTCATCTAACAAGAAGCCTGGAAATGGGCCAATCAGGGCTGGTGCAGGGGACCACGGTGTGTCGGCGTCTATTCTTCTCCCTGTTCTTAGCATAATGGACTTTGTCGTCAAGCTTACAAGATGGCCTCGCCTTTCAAGCAAGAACAAGGAGGGAAGGTGAAGTTCAAAGGGTGAAGAGAAAAGCTCCAAGTCTCTTTCCTGGATGGCCACCCAGTGACCTCTGCTGTCACCTCATTGTCTGGGTTGTATCACATGAGCACTCTTGCACGGGCATTGCTAGCTGTAAAGGAGCCTGGGAAATGTTACCGCAGCAAAATTGGGGTCCTGTTAATAATGAAGAGTGGATATTGGATAGGTAACTGGCCTTAACACCTGACTTTCTTTCTTCTTCCTGTGCCGTCCATTTTATCTTCCTCACAGCATTTAACACTCTCTGGAATTATCTTACTTATTTACTTCCTTGTTTGTTGGATGTGTCCACTACTAGAATGTGTGCTCCATGAGGAGAGGGGCCTCGTCACTCTTGTTCAGTCCTGCACATTTTGCCTCTGACTCACACCATAGAGGTGGATCTCCTGCACCTCCAGGCCTCCAGATCCAGAATAAAAACCCTTAACTCGATTCCCTAGTGTGAGAGTTGGGAGCATCTCCCAAGGGGTCAAGTTCTTTCTCACATTTTGCACACAATTGATTTTACCAGGCTGGTTGCCTCATCTCCATCTGTGGGACCTGTATCATTTTTTGCTCTTATTCAACAAATTAGCCAATGTGACACTGGATACTGATTAGCAATTTGTATAGTGATTTTAAAAAATTGGCAGAATTCCATTGTTTTGCTCTTTAATCCTTAATTTACATTTTTAATGTACTGTGTCTTCATTCACATGATGGGGTTTCCTCTTCTGTGTATGTCTCTAATGGAACAAAGTGTTCTCCCCCCTCTTAAATAATTATGAACATTGAAGAGTTACTCAAATTATTCAGTCTTTATGATGCAAGATAAGAATAATTACGGCCTTTCTTCTCTTTCCCTTTGTTCCAAGTTAATAGTCACTGGTGTCAATGTGGCTCAAAATGTGGAGTGGGGTTCTGATATTTCCAGAACTTTCTCCATGGCCCTGCACGCTGGGGCATTTAGAGTCCCTGTCCTGTGGGAGGCCATCTTCAGCCTTTCCATCAGCCCTGTACTGTCACATAAATGGCCAACACATATGTCTCCACCTCTAGGAAGCCCCTCACTGTGCCCCTCCCCCTGGCTCCCATGTTTTCTTGTGTTTCTGCAAACACAGTTCTTCCTCTATAATAAGATCACTCATTTATTTGTTCAAGGCAGTTTCTGGAGAGGAGAGACTTAATCCTATCCATCTCTGTCTTCCTAGAGCCCCTGAGAGGATGGTAGGCATCAATAAATGATCATGAAGAACTGAGTAATAATAAAAGTCAACATCCAAGAGTATTCTATACAACAGGCACTGTTCTTAGTTGCTTTAAATATATTAACGCATTTAATCTTTACAGCTACTCCATGAAGCAGGTACCATTACCCTGATTTAAGGGACGAGGGAACTAAGCCAGAGAGAGACATTGAGCAGCCTGCCCAAGGTTACACGTCCAATAAGGGAAAGAGCATGATTTGGCCCCAGGCATGTGACACCAGAGCCCACCTGCCTACACGCTGCACTGCACTGCCTGCTGGTGTGAGTGGAAGCCACCACTTGTTAAATGGCATTAGGGCCAGGAAGCAGAGCTCCCTCTGTCTGACTCAGGGCCCTCCAAGTGGGGATACCAACCCACTCTCCTTGACTCTGACAGCCATCTGAGAATAGAAATAAATGCAGATAGCAGGAAGCTGAATTGATGCGGGCCTTCCTTAATGCCTGAGGACTGCCTGGTGGGTGCCAGGTTGGAATGTCAGAGAGAAGAGGCTCCCCACACTCCCGCTGGGCCTGTGTCCATGGGTACCAGCAGCCCTGGGAAAAGAAGGATCTAACTTACATATGGGACAGGGCCCTCTGCAGAACCTGTGATAACAAATGGGTAGAGGATTGGCCTAGGGGGCATGTGGCTCTGCCACCGCCTCCTCACACAAGGAGGCACTCTGAGCCATCATTACTCTGTAAAATGCAGGTGCCCCTTAGGTGCTGGGAGGCAGTGCGGTAGAGTTTCACAGACCAGCAATTTTTTAACAAAGAGAAGGGACTTAAATTAGGTCTTCACTCATTTATTTTGCCAAGTAAGAATATTAAAAAAGGGAGAAAGTAAAAGAAAAGGACCATCTCTTGCCACCATACTTGATAAAAGCATTTTAACTCCCTCAAATATAAATAGGATTATCTTGGAGAAAAAGGAACGATCCATTACATTGAGTTCAGATGGTTAACATGATGAAAAACTCACATTGTTTTTGTTTTGTTCAGTTCAGCTTGGACCTGTGAAATTCTTTCAGTCATCAGTGAGGGCCAGCTTTTGGGAACAAGTCAGTTAGAAAAGAGGAGCCCAGTCCTAGCCCTGCTGCCCCCTGGTTGTGCGACCATGGGCAATTTATTAGCACCTTTGATCTTGGGGTTCCTCCTCTATGAGTGGGGGCTGCTTTCCAGGGGCTTTGTGAAGCCTAAATGAGGTGCATGTTGAGTACTCATTACCTGGAGGAGGAGTTTGGACCATGCTTAGAGGTTTTAAAGCAGTGATTCTCAAAGAGTGATCCCAACAGGCAGCATCAGCATCACCTGGGAACTTTCGAGAAATGCAAATTATTGGTCCCCACCCCAGACCTGCTGCATCAGAAACTGTGGAGGCGGAGCCCTACGGGTGATTCTGGAGCACACTCAGGTTTGAGAACCACTGCTGTAGGGGGCGCTGCCATCTTCATGGTGGTGGCAGCTGCTGTGGCGGTGGCTGGGCTATGACAGAGCTCTCAGAGCACCTGTGAAGAGCAAATGGAGAGGGCCTTGGGTTTCCTTGTAATTGTCCAGGTCAAGCTGCATGTCCTTCACCAATCCAGCCCTCCCAGAACGAGGCTTTCCTGGATGTGCTAATCATGGGTCACCCGCCTGCCTGTCCCTATTAGATTCTTCATGGGGAAGCTTAGGACACTGCTGCCCACCTTCCAGCCCAGCAATGGGGCATTGCTCTGCAGGGAGTGGGGGCCCCCTCCCATCTGGCTGTCTCTACCTTCTGTATGCCAGGAGCTGGAACAAGCTACACCCTGCACTTTGTTGTTGGCTAGCTTCTCCGGGTGTCTCTCTCCTTTCCTCCCTTGGATGAAGCTTGGAGTATGTGTTCTGGCTGGTCTCCCTGTCTGCACACTCTCTCTACTCTAGTCTGGTGCTACAAGACACTGTCAGAATCCTTATCCCAGGGTACAGCGTTGACTGGGTCATGCTCCCCATCAAAAGGGTCCCTTCACAAGGCACCCACAGACTAAGTCCACAGTCTTTAGCCTGGAACACAAGGGCCTACAAAATCTAGTGCCAATGATTGAATTTCTTTTAAAATAAGTTTTAAAGACATAGAAGGCGTAGAGATGGGGCTGGCCTGGTGGCACAGTGGTTAAGTTTACACACTCTGCTTCAGAGGCCCAGGGTTTGCTGGTTTGGATCCCAGGTACAGACCTATGCACTCCTCATCAGGCCATGCTGAGGTGGCGTCCCACATACAAAATAAGGAAGATGGGCACAGATGTTAGCTCAGGGTTAATCTCTGCCCCCTAGAAAAAGCACAGAGAATAGCATAATGCATGTGCAAAGGGACACATGTTAATATGTTGTCACATTTTGATTTGTTTTTTTAGTGAGGAAATCATTTACAGATAAAGCCTCCTTTCCCTTCACTCCTTAAAATCACCTTTAGGGCATTTTCCTCTGCAAGTCACCTCCATACAAGCTACACTTGAGCCCTGTTGGACCCCTGGGAGTTTGCAGTGGGGGCTGGTGCTTTCCTGCCTCCCTGCATTTGCCCACATGGGACCCCCGACTGGAATGCCCACCCCTCCTGTCAGCTGCCCCATCTGTGATTTCTCAAATCCTGCCTGCCCTTCAAGCACCAGTGCAAATGCCACACCTTCTACGAAGTCCCTGATTCTCTCTCCCCTCGTCTCTCACACCCCCCAACCCTCCCTCTCTCACCCTCAGCTGGGGAAAACTTCTAAATCTCTGTGTTTAGAGCACAGGATGATTCAGAGCATGGGGTTGACGGCTCAGCTTGGCCATCACCTAAGTGTGGCATCTTTGAAAGACGAGGACTCATCTGTGAAATGGGGATAATCATGTCTTCCTGACAGGCTGGTTGAAAGGGTGAGTGTGACAGCTGTAAGGGGTTATAATGCAAGGGATCTTATATTTAATCACAAGTAGGGGATCATTTACGTTTGTTTAATGCTCCCTGGTTTTTGTCATCATTTATGGTGCCACATCCACATATCTGAGCTGCCCAATGGCAGGGTGAATCCCTGTTTGACTCATCTTTTGTGTTCCACTGGTCTTGATGCTGTGTACGCAGTAAGGACTGAGGAGTGAGTGGGGTTATAAATACTGAGATTGCTTCTGCTCTGTCTCATTACAAGATGGAGATAGTGAACTTCTTCTTGGCCATCAGATGTGTAACAAGTGCTCCCTCTGTGCCAGTCACAATACTAGCTGCTGGTGGAGGCACAAAGAGGTTCCAGACATGAGACCAAGGCCACTTGGAGACACAGGGCATGTGTGTGACAAAACACACGTGTTCCTTCATTGTCTGAGAAGCAGCCAGATGCAGAGAGCTGATGGGGCATTGAGGAGGAGGGTGTGCTCCCTGGGAGCCTCTGAGATAAATGCTCCAAGAAAGCAGACATGGAACATCTCACAGCATCTGTCTTGGAAACATCCTCTTCAATAATATCTTGACAAATGGCCTTGGTAGGAAAACAGCCCAAATATGAACAAAACAGGCCCACAATCCCAGATCCAAAACGTTCTGAAAACTTGAAATTTACCATAACTTATTTGACAGTAAAAACTGGACCAACCTGATATGAGGCTATTTATGGTATTTATCAAACAAGTGTGAAAATTCATGCCTTTTGCTTCAGAAATGTGTGTGTGTGTGTGATTACAGGATACTTTCCCAGAAGCTGTAGGGATGTTTTGTAGCATACAATAGATGCACAGTATCATTTTTCTAAAATCCAGGGAATTCTGATTTCAGAAACACATCTGGCCCCCAGGGTTTTAGCTTAAGGATTGTGGACCCATACAGACCTCAGGAGGAAGGGATCCCCCCACCCTGGCCCACTCTGCCCCCAGCCACTTTTTACTGCTATAGGCCCCCCATGCAAATGATTTCCTTCCTCATGGGGCAGGCCAGCTCTTGTATCTTCAGAATGCAGGCAGGGTCCAGCTTAACCTGCAGCCGAAGCCCAGAGCCATTGTGTAGTCATTTCGAAAGTGTATTTTTCTCAGTGTTAAAAATAGGCCACAAGCTAAGAGGAAGAGGTCAGTGCTGCCTGCAGGATCCTCTGGGCCCTACTAGATGGCTGCGCCCCCTCCCCCAGGGGCTTACTACCCCAGGCTGCTCACCCCGCTCCACACCCACATACTCTGGGTTTTCTTTCCTGCCTCCTCATATCATAGCGTAGGGGGGAGATGTCCCATTTTCTTGGGGTCCTACTAGGTCTTAATTTAACCATGCTCAGGTGTTAATCAGTGGTAGATAGAGGCTCTGGGGTTTAGCTCTCTAGACGCCACTTACAAGTCAGAGTTACTTCGTGCTTTAACCCAGAGGGCTGACTGATAGAGGGTTTTCAAATAACGTGCTCCAGAAGTAAGAAAAATATTTGGGGGCAGAGGAGTTGTTCTGATTACTTAGTGCAGCTTAGTAAACTACCCCCAAACCCAAGTAGTGGCTTGAAGCAGCCGTTTTATTTTGCTCACAGTTTTGTGGGTCAGGAGTGAGGGGGAGTGCTGGGCTGGGTGGTTCCTCTCTGATCCATGTGAACTCAACTGAGGTGGCTGGAGCATCCTCTTCTATCACATGCTATTGGTCAAAGTGGTCACTGGGCCTGCGCAGATTCAAGGGGGGAGGAAAATAGATGCCACCTTCTGATGGGGCATGGCAGGATCGCATGGCAGGAGCGTGTGGGATGGGAGATACCTGGCCCCGTATGGAAAAATGCAGTCAACACAGGAGGCTACCAGGCAGATCAGATGCCCATGTGAAGGAATCCGTAATCCTAGTCCAAAGAATTATGACGGAGGAAACTTGTGGTGCAGAAAAGCCCAAAACAGGATTGTTTGTCTTTAAATCTAAGGGCAGAGAAAAAAGAGTTGGTGTTAGGAGGACCAAGATGGTACCCATCTCCTCCATTCTACCCATCGCAGTCTCCCATATTTCTTATACCCCCCACCCCCTACACTTCTCGTACCCCATCCTCAAGGTGCTGAAAACTCCTCTAACACAAGCAGAAAACTTTTCCTTTCACTGCAAAATATAAAAGTTAGAGTTTACTATTAAGGCCTGCTCAAGCTGTTAGCAAGGGCTCCCAGAGCGTTAGTTGTGAGAACAGGAAGGCAGCGTGAGCCCCACAGCCCTGGAGAATTAAGGGACAGGAGGAGGTACTCCTGGGGAAGGCAGATGGCCAGGAAGGAGAAGACCCAGGTGTCCCCATCTCACAGGAGGACCCGGCGGTACGCCTGGGTCTGGCGTCTGCCAGCTCCTCAGCTTCCTCCCCATCGCCCCCCACAATGCCACCACCTGACTCCTGTGGGAGACCCCCATCTGTCACATGGGCTTTAGTATTGCAGGTGTTTGTGAGTTGGAGGCTAGAGCATTGCGTTCTAGAAGGTTGGCTAGATTGACAGGCGGGGGCAGAAAACCACCAAGGAGCATTTTATTTCAGCATGTTAAAAGGGCCCTCGTCTGGCCACCTGGGCTTGTGGGTTTGTAATTTTATCTCAGCTGCTGCGCATCACCGCAAGCGTGCTATTAGAAGCAATCTTTCTGCCACTGCTGTGAAATGCCAGCTGAGAGCTGCCAGTTTCCTGGCTGACCGGTGAGCGGGGCTCCCGCATCCTTTCACTCTGGAGTGTGGCGTGAAATTGAAATTGGGCTGGGGCTGGATTCTTCCCTCCAGGTGAGCTGCTTTTGAAAGGAAAGAATCCCTGTAAAACTGGGGATTGATCCAACTGGTGATGCTCACACGCAGGCGGCCAACTCCGGGTCTCCCCATGGATTAGCTGCTTGGTGGTGTGTCTGGGGTGACTGCCCTGCCCCAGCTGACCTGCCTCAGCCTCTCCTGGGGTCCCCTCTCCCTCTGTGAATGGAGGTCAGTTAAGGAAACGGGCTTTTTCAATAACAAGCCTGCGGCTGAGTTGGGATAATAGACCTTCTGGGAAGTTAAAATCGTACCCTGAATTCCTGAGGCGAAAGAAACACATTTTGGATATTCCATAGCTTTCTATTATCCACACCACTAATTCTTTCCTTGATCACTGACAACATTCAACATCATGGAAAAGCTAAGGAAAATGATGAGGGTGGGCCAATTCTGAGGACTGAAAACCCAGGGGGCAGAGGAAGGGGCAGGAGTGTGGCTAACCCCAGAAGGAAACTAGGCAGGGGTGGGCAGGGTAGTTTGTGGTGGGATAGGGGAAAGGGCTTGGACTTTTTTTTTTTTTTTTTGGTGTAGAAGATTGGCCCTGAGCTAACATCTGTTGCCAAACTTCCTCCTTTTGCTTGAGGAAGACTGAGCTAACATCTGTGCCAGTCTTCCTCTATTTTGTTTGTTTGGTTTTTTTTTTTTTGAGGAAGATTAGCCCTCAGCTAACTACTGCCAGTCCTCCTCTTTTTGCTAAGGAACCCTGGCTCTGAGCTAACATCCGTGCCCATCTTCCTCTAGTTTATACATGGGACGCCTACCACAGCATGGCTGCCAAGCAGTGCCATGTCCGCACCCGGGATCCGAACCAGCGAACCCCGGGCTGCCAAGAAGTGGAACGTGCAAACTTAACCGCTGCGCCACCGGGCCGGCCCCCAGTCTTCCTCTATTTTGGATGTGGGATACTACCACAGCATGGCTTGTCGAGTGGTGTATAGGTCTGTGCCTGGGATCCACACCTCTGAACCCCAGGCTGCGGAAGTAGAGTGGTGAACTTAACCACTACGCCACTGTGCCAGCCCCAGGGCTTGGATTTTTTATCTCTGTGATTGTCACAGCCATCTGTGAAGGAGGCAGCAGCAGTTGGACAAGGTTTTCTTCCACCTTGGGCTTTGGTGCCCTCATCAGCCAAACAGGTAACAGGACTGTCTTCCTTATAGGGTAGAGCAGAATGTTCAGTGAGACCATACGTGAAAAGCACTAAGAACAGGGACTGGAACTATCATGTGACCTTGGCAAGTTCTTTAACCTTTCTGAGCCTTGGTTTCCCTTCCTGCAAAACAGGAAGATTGGAGTAGCTGGTTTCTAAGCCCCGACTGCTAGAAATGTTAGGAACCTGCTATGAAAAATGCAAAATCAAGTAGGGCTTCCTATCACAGACCTGGAAGGGGGAGGAAGAGATGTAGGCAGGGATGAGAGGGGAGATGTGAAAGCCCAGGGGTTGACTGGGGATTCCAGAAGCTTCCATGTCGTCTCTGGAGTTATGCATGAACAATCTGGGGCTAGGTGGCCAGGCCCTATATGGAAGTAGACGGGGCTGGCTATGGTTTTAGCAGGGGATGTGTTTGTGTGTGTGTGTGTTTAAGGGTTGTCAGTACAGAGGCTACAAAGCTCAGGATCTGTTAGTGCAAGGGGTGGTGAGTTATGTGTACAGGGTGATCTGGTGTCCTCCCCTCTATGTCCTTGTCCCCTCCCCTGTCCACTCCTTGCTCTCCGTGATAGCTTTAAAACAAAACGGAGACACCAGGCCCCCAGGTGGCCTCACCTGATTGAGAAGCATGGGCTGTGGTTAGAGATTGTCCCTCAACATCCATTCCTCTCACCTACTTTTAGTAATAGGACCTTTGTCTGGGCTGGGCACAGGGCCACCCAGGTAGAGTCTGCATTTCCCAGCCTCCCTCGCGGCTCCATAGGTAAGTGACTGAATCCTGACCAGGTGGATGTGGGCAGAAGTGACGTGTGCAGCTAAGGGCCCCATCCTTAAAAGATGCTGCTTGCCTTCCTCCTCCTCATTCTACCTGTTCACTACGGGAGCCCGAGTAGGGCGGTGGAGGTCCAATGTCCACCTGGTGTATGAGATGCCATCATAAAGATGTGAGCTTGGGTGACCACGTGGAGCAGAGCCACGTGGGTCACCCGCCTGCTCAGACTTTTTCATGAGAGAAATATAAACCTTCTGTTTTGAGTCCCTGATAATTAGTCTTAGGTTAGCTTTTAGCAGCCAAATTAACATGATTCATACAGGGATGATGTGGGAGGTGGGGGTGGGTAGAGAGTAGGGAGGAGGAATTCGTGATTGGTCTTGAGACAGTGCTAGTATTTAAAACATAGCATACATCTGGGTTCTAGCCCCTCATCTGCCATCCTGGGCCGACTGTGTCGGGGGGGGACAGCAGTGGTCTTTCCACCTCTCGTCCTTGCCCCTCATCTGTGACATGGCGGGGCCTGACCTCCAGGCAGACTCTCTAAGTTGAAATCCCTCTAATTCCACAGCAGTTGCTTTTAAGCTGATGGCCCTTCACTCCCTTTACGAGACGCTGAGAAATCAGCCAGGCCGTCCATGCCAGGCGGCTGCTTTACACACTCTGAGCGGCGGTCACTTGTAACTGGGAGTGTGATGGGATTGAAGGCCCTCATCCATACACTGTCTCAGATTCCATTGCATACGATGGCACGACGGGGCTTGAAAGCACACCATCAGAGCTTATTCCCGAATTCAGTCATTCTAGTCTTCATAAGTCCCTCGTTAAAAAAGAAATCATGCGTCCACTCTTAGCCTTCACTCACCAAACATGTTTTAATGCCGAGAGTGAGTCCATCTGGGCCTGGTCTGGATACCAGAGACTCTGAGTTGAATAAGGCCCAGACTGTCCTAAAACCACCTCATGGTCCATGTGTGAGGTTTGCACGCATGTGTGCATCAGTGTGTAGAAAGCATCCAAGTGCGACAATTCTCCACCTACAGTGTGCCCACGAGTCACCTGGAGATTTGCTAAAATGCAGATTCGCATCCGCAGGTGTGAGGCGGGGCCTGGGATGCTGCATTCCTAACCAGCTCTTAGGATGTCGTTGAGGCTGGTCCAGGACCACGGTCTGCCTAACAAGGTACAATGAAACTGTATGATGGCACAGGCATCCAGTACAGAGGGCTCACCCAGGAGAGAGGGACGGACTGAGTTTCCCTGGCCAGCGGCTAAGGAGGATCAAGGGAAGGTTTCCCAAGAGCTTTTCCATTCACAGAAGCCTCCGAGGATGAATAGGCCATGAGCATCAATGATTGGCATGAAGACTAGTTTGTCAGACTTACATTTTTTCCTCCCCCATCAGCATTAAAGAGATATAGCCAAGAGATATTTTTGGTGGGGAGCTGGTGTGTGCAGAAAAATGGAAGATGTTTATAGCAACAGTTCTCCAGCTTGAGTGTGCGTCAGAATCACCCGGAGGGCTTGTGAAACCCACACTGCTGGGCCCACCCCAGAGTTTCTAATTCAGTATGCCTGGGCTGGGGCCCAGGAATTTGCATTTGTGACAAGTCTCCAGTGAATTTTGATAACTACTGGTTTATAGCAAGAGGTCCCCCCTGGGCACGCAGGCCAGGGGGAGCTCACTGGGGTGAGGTGGTTACTGGGCATATCAGGGGCAGGCAGAGAAACTCACACAGGGGTTGCTGGAAGGGGCTTGTTCAGACTGGTCTTGAGACTTGAGTCTTGGCCAAACACAGCTGGTATGGACAAGATACTGAGAACTGATGCTGAGTTGTAAGTTGCCTGAGAGTGGTTGACTGCTTATCCACCCTCATATTCCTACCACCCAGCATGGTGGAGACATGGTCATCCCAACCAAAATTATTTCTCTTCCTTCCCTGCATTCTCCGAAACATGCCACCTTCCAGGAGCCTGGCTATAAAAATGAAGACCTGGTCCGGTCCCACCCGGCCTCAGTGGACACTGGCACCTTGGGGGTCATTGACAGCTCCCGGGCTCTGGAGCTTAGGCAGAGCCTTCATCTTCAGAGGTTTTGAGATGGGTTGGTTTCCAGGATGCAGCCGCCTTATCAGCAAGAAAGAGACATCATATGCAAATATCAAATAAAGTGGAGAGAGGGAGAGTCTGGCTAACATTTTGTATGCTCCTGGATCCTCAGAAGAAAAACTGCTAGTGTTTGAATTAATGTTAATTCAATGGAATATTTTCATAACGTGGTCTTTGGAGCAGCAAGGCGTTGTATTTCATATTTTCCACTGCCTCTGGCAAGCCATGTTGATGGAGGGTCACTGGGGTTGCAGAATGAGGAATCTCACTAATTGCATTATAAAGGATGTTTGCCCATTAACTCAGATGGAATTGTCCCCTAACAGAGTCCTTTGGGGAAAGTGCTATTCCAGGTGGGGGATGGGAGAAAAGGGAATTGAAAGTAGTTGAAATTTACAAATGGCGTTTCCTTGGGCCCTAGACAAAATGAGTTCCCTATGTCCAGCAGGGGGCAGCAATGCACAAACATTAATGCTGGTCATGTGAATCGGGAGCTTGCCGTTGTTCTCTGAAACAGCACAGGAGTGAGCCTGGCTGAGCCGGCTTATAGATGATTTCCAGGGCTGGCAAAGCTGGGCCTGTCACACCCGCCTTCCCCCACAAGCAAACCTTTGATTTTTCTCAGTATGCCGAGAAGTCAATAAATGTTTAGGTCTGCTGGGTTTTAATTCTGGAAATTTTCTTTTAATCTTTTGGCTGCTTTGTGTAATTTAGAATTTCTGTAGCCTGACTGAAAATTATAAGTAAACTAGGATTAATAAGTCAGCTTTATTAATATGATAGTTCTGTTAATAGACATTTAAATCTTGTAGTGCAATGCGTCTCCTTCCCTGGGCTGAAATTTTATTAGAGCTGTAATTGGTATGACACCCACACGCCAAGTTGGGTAACTTCTTTGTTGATGTCCATTTTAAAGTTGAGGAAGTGAGACTGACAAGGTGCAAGAAAACAAATCTCAAAGAAGAAGCAGTTTCTCCCGATTTAGAGATAGAAAAGACCTGTTAGTTTGTCTATCCTACGACAAGGAATGTGGTCCCTAATATATTTTCTTAGCAATTTGTCAAGTCTGCATGTAAATGACTTTAATGATAGATGGCTTTGCCTGATTTGCTGGGCTGGAAAATTCTGCAGCCCGATACACTTCTCCTTTGGGAAGCTTCTTGCATCCTGCATAATATTTCTCCCCAACACCCTCTGCCATTCCCCCCAAACCCCAAGGTTAATTTAATCCTGTTGTTCTTAAATGAAACACCCTAAATCATCCTCCTCCCTTTCCTTGTCTTTCTCCTCACTGTTTCAACCCTTCAAGGATGTAATAGTCTGGAAAATATTTCCATCATCGTGTCTCCTTTCCAGCTGGCCAGTCCCATTTGGTGGGCTCTCTGTGGCTTGTGCTGAAGTACAATTTTTCACAGCATTGTTTTTGGTTTAAATAACATGTGGTGCACAATTGCTAAAGGTCTTTGGAAGATGCCACTTGGGGGCCTGCCATTAAATAATAATTTGATGGAAAACTACCCCAACTTTCCAAGGGAGGAAATGCTATTGGCTCCCAACACTAATTGGCTATAATTTAGCTCAAGGTCCATCTGACTTGGGAGCTAGACCATCTCCTCTGAGCTCAGAGTAGTGCCCTGTAGCAGACATTTAATGGATAGACTTAGTGAATAAATATGTGTTTGTAAGTGCGTCATTTAAAACACAGTTGAGCCAAAGGAATTTGACTCTGCTAAGCCAGCAAATGTAATTTTTCTCATTTCTTTCACTATCTTGCTGCCTCTCAGCTCCTCAATTTACCAGCTGTATGACCTTGCGTATATCACTCACCTTGCTGTCTCAGTTTCCTCAATTGCAAAACACGGAAATCAAGACTACCGTATAGGTTTGTTGTAAAGATCAAATAGACGTATACAGTGTTTAGCAAAACATAAAGTCAGTCCCCGAGACGTGGCAGTGACTTTTGTTGCTGTTATTATTGTTGTTAGTACTCCTCCTCCCATCATTATGCAATCTAAATCCTGTGCCTGGCTGTCTTTCAAAGTCCCCTCCGGCCCATACATTCTCATTTCTCAACACATGTTACATGTTACTTAGAGAAGTCTTCTCTGGACCCCCAGACTAAGTGAGGTCCTTCTGTGAGTTACTACCGTTGAGATATATATATATCTTTCTAAGCATTCATCTCAACTGTAATTAAACAGTGGGTCAAACACACAAGTAGATGGAAATCATCCGTGATGTTCCAGGCTTGGGTTGGGTGGTGAGTTTCCAGACATTGAGTAAATGCCTTACAAGTTGCATTTATGAAATATGTTTTGTATGTATCAAATACTGTATTTTAAAAGATAATAAACCAAAAACATGGATTTTGAATTGTTTTTTGTCTGTATCCTCATTAGGCTGAGTCATACCAGTGCCTAGAATAGTGTCCTGCCGTTAGTAAGTGATTGAATGAACAGGTGAATGGATGGATAAATGAACCTGAATCCTTCATTCTAGTCAACTGGGCTCTTCACTCTCCCCTGGGCATGTCATGTTCAGCCTTTTTCCTATATCATCACCCTCAAACCAAGTGCTCTTCCCTTCCTAAATCCTTTCCATCCTTCAAGTCTCAGAACTGCTAAAGTCTCCTCTTCTCTCCTTAATAGTCACGTTGAGTGTACCTTCATATTCCAAGCGAGACTTGGAACTTCTTGTGGGCAGGAATCAGGTTTTTCCCTTTCAGTGGAGACCAGATCACCGCACACAGAAATGGACACACACAGGGCTGCACTGTCTACTCGTGGGACTATCAGATGGTGATATCTTTGGTTCAGGGCAAGGTCTTATTCATCTTTGGTGCCCAGAGCATGTCACACCTGGTGCCTGTACATGGTGGGCATTCGATGGGGGTTTGCTCTATTGATTAAGTCTGTGTGTTTACCAAGCTTTGCCCTTCAATACATAGAAGTAGGTTTCCTTCTGGGTCCCAGTGTCTATTTTACTATTTAACATGACTGAAAAGCAATAAGACCAATTCTCCACCTGGTTACTTCACTTTGTGGATGATTTCCTTAATTAAGAGCTTCAGAATGACTTTCTAAGATACTTGCCCTAAGAATCTCATGTAACAAACAGTCCAGAACATGACTTCTTTTTAGTTAACTTACGTTGATGCCAAGAGATCAGTGTGCCTTTTTGTGATGCTCATAAACAATCTGTTTAATAATCCATTTTACATTTTTAAGGAGGACTGAGGTGAGGATGAATTGGCTACACATTCTGAAATCAACGTTTCCCTGTTTCTGGAACTGAGGCATTTGCTCACCTCCTGTCAGCTCCAGGAGCCTGTGGGTGTCACTAACAGATTCTCTGAAGTTTTTCTTGAATATTCCTCCACACTCCAGATGTCATTTTGCTTCTCTGACACCTGATCACGTTGCCATAGCTTGATGATTTCCTGCTGTCTCCTGGCTTGGTGAGGACTTCAGCTGTTTTCGAAGACAGTGGCTCTGCACTGCCCAATTCGCAGACTCTTCTCGTTGCTAGAGAAGATAATGGCCCAATTGTAATTTTAACACTTTATTTTGTATTACCTATTAATTTTTGCCAATCAGTGGATCTGTCCCTTTGTGCTATTTGCTCTAACTCTCATTTAAAACCTTTCTTTGGTTGTCTTCTTTCTTTCTCATGAGCCTCAGTGAATTTGGGGCTTTTATCTGCATGCAATTCTTATAAGACTTTGACATATTTCTAAAATCCATCCTGACTTGCATGGCTCTCTTTCCATCCTTTGCTCTTGCCTTTGAAACACCTGAGCTGAACAGAGGTCCTTGCGTGGCTTGGTTGCTTCCCTTCGAGGTTGTCCCTCTCCTGCCTTTTCTTCCTTCCTGATGTGGGAGTGGTAGTGTGGTCAGAATTACATCTGATAAGCAGGAAATTCTAATTACCGCACAGTGGCAGCTGGAGCAACTTAGCCGTACGGTCCTCCTCCTCCTCCCAAAGCAGCTGCTAAGAGGGTGAGGATCGTGTAAGCAAACATGGCATTAATTTTCTCTCCAGGTGGGCTTGTGTGGGGAACGGGAGAACAAATGAGCTTGATCATGTTTCCCTGCAGGGAGAAATAAGGAAGGCGGCCTTCAGGAGCAGACGGGCAGAGAAGGGAGAGCTACAGCAGGGGCCACGCCAGGCTCAGTCTCCAAGCGTTCACGGCCCTTGGCCCTTCTCCATGGACACAGCTGGCAGGTGGGATTTGCACTGGGCTTCCCTGCTAGCCTTCATGAGGGCTGCTAGCAGTGGCCATCCCTGCCCCAGCGAGTGGGGTCAGGGAGGTGACACCGTCCTCTATTCACCAGAGTCTCACCCTTGCCTGTCACCCAGTGGGGCTGTCAGAGCATGTGGATTTGAATTCTATTACCATCCTCCCAGTCTTAGATACCTTCTCACATCTTGGGTGCTCTTCTATCTTTCCCTCTTTTCTCCATTTTTGGTTCTGTATGTTTTACTTTTTTTCCCCATAAGCCCAGATGCTTCTCTGGGCATACTTATAGCCAGGATAAGGGTCACCCAGAGTGTGCAAACCTGCATGGCTCCAAGACCTGTGGTGCCCAATCTAAGAACCCTCCTCCTGTTTCACAATCTCAGACTCCTTTTGTCCCCACCTTTGTGTCTACCACTGTCTTCCCAAGCCAAGATCTGTAGTTTCAGCTGAGAGATGCTCCTTAACTCCTATATTAGGAACCAGTTCCATGGATAGGTATTTTTGTATTACTTCCTTCTCATTGAAGCTAAAATATGTGAGTAAAGAGGCAAGGTGGAAATCGATGCAGAAGGAATGGTAGAATTAGAGAAACCCCATTTTGCAATCCTAGGTGAAATAATTGATTCAGACAATGATCATCAGTGGATGAAACCATTAGTTAAAGGTTGATGGGGAATTTTACATGGGGAAGAGTCAGCTGTCACCTCCTGAACTCATTAACGATAGCATCACTAAGAGAGGAACAGCCAGTCATGGTGTGCCTCCTGAAATACAAACCATTCAGCACCACCTGAGAAGTTTTGGCAAAATAAAGTTGAACCTGGATTTAATCAAGCTGCAAAGCTAAGTTCCATTTACTAGAAATACAGGGAACAGAGGAACAAATAAAATGACACCACAAAGATGCAAGCTGACAAATTCAGAATATGTCATTCCACATATGTCACTATAGCAGTCAAAGGGAAAGACTTCAGAGACATAACCACCAAATGTAACCAAATATAATGCAGGTCCTCGTCTGGATCCTGATTTGAGCAATCCAATTGTGAGTCCAACTGTGAAGCCAATTGTGAGTCCAACTGTGAAGCCAATTGTGAGTCCAACTGTGAAGCCAATTGTGAATTGTGAACCAGCAATCCAATTGGGGACATTTGGAATTATTGCTAATTTTGTTAGACATGCTAATTTAGAAGACAGCATGATGAGTATATGGGAGTTTCTTGTACTATCTTCTCTATTTTTCAGTGTGTTTGAAAATTTTTATAATAGAAAATACTTTTTATAGATTAAAAAAATGAAGCCAGCCGGTCAGTTTACTTCCTAAGAGAGAATGTCTAATGTAAAATGGCCAAAATGAGTTATCTTGCTTGATTTTATATCCCTCTGTGTTTAATAAATTAAGATTCTGGTTTCTAAATTTGAAAGAGAAGGGAGGTAGAAATTAATATTAGTAGAGTGGTTGGAGCTTTCCAATAAACACGTTTGTTTAACATACCCTTGGTTTATAACGGAAACTGGAGACCATACAACTTCTTCCGAACAGACATCACTTGGTAGAATAGAGAATCTGAAGACTTGGGGGGACCTGGGCATCCATGTAACCACCTTTCCTCTGAGCTGGACCGCTTGCTGTGAGCCATCTGGCCGTGATAAGAATAGATCTTCCTTTGAAAGTCCTCCAGAGAGGGGAATACATCACCTCCAGAGTAACCCAAGAAGTAACAGCACTGTCAGGGAAGTCTTCCTGAGACAGCAGGTGCTCCAAGAACCCCGCTCTGGCCTATCCTGTCAACAATAGAGAGGAGGAACCCTTCCCATCCCAGAAAGACTGGCATTGACCACCTGACCTTGGGCTTCCCTTCCTTCTCTTTTCCTTTTTCTCTCTCCTCCCTGGGGTTTATTCTCCAGGCTTTTAATCATTTGGGAGGTTCTTCTATGTAGCCCCCCCCCACCCCACTTTCCTTGTCCCTGCAGAGCTGTGGCCTGCCAGCATTGAGAACAAGGTGTGAATTCCCTGATGGGCTCCCACCAGCCCCACGCCTTCTGGCTGCTGTCTTTGGACTTGCCCTTTCTTGACTACGAGGCTCTTTCCAGTCCTCTGGGAAGTCCCAAATGCTCATCCTCCACTTGGCTCACTTGGAAAGTGCCAGTGCTCCGCAAGGCCTCGGTTGTCTGGATCCTATACTTCCAGAATCCATAGTGTTGTGAAGCAATCAAAAAAGTACATACATTTGTAAACACAAACTCTTTGGGCTGTAAGAAGATGGTTTCTAGGCTGCTTCAAAGAGCTCCTGGAACACCTAGAAGTAGGGCCAAGGTAGGTCCCAAATGTGGAGTCAGATGGCATGGTGGGAGCAGGGCAGCCTGGTTGGCTGGTGGTGTCTAGAATGCCAGCTTCCTCCATACAAGCTGAGACTACTAAGGAAGTGAGAGCAAGCAGGAAAGTTGAAAGAATAGAGACAGAGGCAGGGGGCAGGGCGGAGGGATTGGGGCTAAAGCATCAGTAGCTGTCCCTCTGTGAGCACACTGGAATTTCCCAGCCTGCACTATCCAAACTGTCCAATGATGGTGGTCCATTAGAGGGAGGGCTGCCCTCACTCCCCTCCCCTTCTCTCCCCCATTCAGTTAAGTAGCCCTCCTCTGGGCTTTCAGCTGCATATCTGTACTTCTGTGTTGCCCTTATAACCCTGTAGCACAGTATTCACTCATCTGTGTGGTCCAGTTGACCATGTGCTCTGAAAGTCAGGAGGTACCCCTTTGAGCTCTGATTATCTGGCACTCAAACCATGCCTGGCACAATGCCGGCATCTCTGTACAGTGGCTTTGACAGGCTTCATGCATCTGTGTGGGTCTGTGTGAGCTGATGAGGGAGAGAAAAGGAAGGCATGAGGGTACGCGCTGAAAGCTTGCCAAATTATTCGGCCCAGTTGTCTAGTTCAGAATTCACCACACAGCATGAAGCAAGCTAAATCATGGAATAATAAACACCGTAGCCTGGACAATAATGAATATGCGAGCAGCATAACAAAGCGAAGTACTGAGAGAACCATCTATTGTGGATAGTTTAATCTTCCGTTAGTGAAAAATCAAGAACTAAAACACAAAAAGATTGTACTCATCTTAAAAAGTGAAATGGGGGCCAGCCCGGTGACATAGTGCTTAAGTTCACACACTTTGCTTTGGTGGCCCAGGATTGTGGGTTCAGATCCTGGGTGCCGACCTGTACACTGCTTATCAAGCCATGCTGTGGCAGGTGCCCCACATAAAATAGAGGAAGATGGGTACAGATGTTAGCTCAGTGACAATCTTCCTCAGCAAAAGAAAAAGAGAGAGAGAAGTGGCTAACTAGCTAACATGGAAGGGATGGCTATCAGAGCTGTTGAATCAGTCTATCCATGGTTCAGCAGTTCTGGGAGATGGCAGGCCTGAGTCTTTGGATACTGAGGAACAGCACTATGCTATGAGAGGTTCCTTCCTTCTGGATAACCCATTTGGACTCTGTTGCATCTGTGGTTTGCATGGTATGAAGCTGCTACTAACTTTGTTCAAAAGCACTTTGAAAAGACAGGACATATTCATGAGCAAATGCAGGTGGATCTGTCCTTTCAAACTTACACAAGGCATTAGAATGTCAACTACAGTGATTGGCAAGCAGCCAGCCAATTAGAAGGCCACGGAAGAATTTCGTGAGTTTTTAATTTATTTCACTTCACGGTTTACATGGAATGTCAAATCTGAAGGGGACCCCAGGGTTCCCCAGTTTGACTCCTTCATCGTATAGATGAGAAATGAGGCCCATAGAAGAAGAGTGACTTGTCTAATAATGTTAGTATTAGAGCCTGAATTTAGGCTTCCTGATTCTCATATCAGTGATTGTTCCATTATTTCCAGCTGCTTCTCCATCCAGAACATGTTTATAATGCTGATTAAGCTGGGTTGTTTTGGTGAATTTTGCCAACATTTATCTGAGGTTTCACCAGTATAATTTGGAAAAATGGCTTTGTTAAAGCATTAAAAGGTACTCCTGTAGCAGTTTTGTCTGCTTTAAGTGGAGGAAGAGCACCAGTTGCATGTTCTGTGGCGATAAGCCTATGATCGTAATATATTACCATCAGTCATTTTCTGCAAGAAGTCTGGATGTAGGAGGCTTTGGCTTTGGTTCAGCAGCTTAGTGATGTCAGGACTAATGTCTCTTCACTTGGCCTTTCCCTCATGGTCACAAGATGACTGCTGCAGTTCCAGCTATCATGTCTGCATTTGATATAGGAAGAAAGAGGAAGAGGTGGAGTAAACTGCATCTTCCTTGTTACTAGAGGAGAACTAACTTTCCCAGAAATGCCCTAAAAGTCTTCTACTGGGATCTCATTGGCCAGAATTGTGCTATGATGCAAAGAAGTTGCAAAATTGGGGAACAAGACGGCCCTAATTGGCTTAGATAAATCATGACCTGTTCCCTGGGGCTGGACACATAACTGAGGTTTTCCAGTGCTAAGGAAGAAGAGGGAAATAGCTATGAGCATTCCACATCTCCCTTAAAACTCTCAAGGTCCCTCATGGGTATACGATACTTTCAGAGCACAGTTTGATGCAAGGATGAGCAGTGGGATTTTTTTAAGTGTCTGATTCTATAATCTTTTTATAACTTTAGTGGAAGATTATTTTAGTACAAAAAGCTTATCTGAGGATAACAAAGAAATTCCATTGCCAGACATTTATAGAACTCAACCTGTGGAAACAATAAATGTCTGGAACACTTTTTACCTGCGTGGTAGTTCAACTTCTAAACTTAAGGTAAAGGAGAAATGTTATGAAAGTTCATTAAAAGGAGATACTAGGCAGGTCTGTAAAACTCATAATATAAAGGACATAATGTTTGAATAAGATCGTGTATATACATATAATGGAATACTATTCAGCCTTCAGAAAGAGGACAATTTTGCAATATGTGCCACATAGATGACTCTTGAGGACATTATGCTAAGTGAAATAAACCAGTCACAGAAAGACAAATACTGCAGGATTCCACTTATATGAAGTATCTAAAATAGTCAAACTCAAAGAATCAAAGAGTGGAATGGTGGTTGCCAGGGGCTGAAGGGAGGGGGAAGTGGGAAAGATGAGGAAAGTGAAACAAGATGAGTCAGCTCTAGAGATTTGTACAATACTGTGCCTATGGGCAACGACATATTGTACACTTAAACCTTTGTTAAGAGGGTAGATCTTGTGTTGTGTTCTTACCTCAATGAAATAAAATTTAAAAAGAAAAAGAAGGAAAAAATTCTGTTCTTGTGGAGTTTACATTAGGGGGTACAGATCTTGGGGAGTCTATTAGTCAGGGTTCACAAGAAACAGAACCAATAGCGTATATACACACACACTCATGCACAGAAAGAGAGAGATGATTTTAAGGAATTGGCTTCTGTTACTATGGGCTTTGGCAAGTCCAAAATCTGCGGGGTAGGCTGGCAGTCTGGAAACCCAGGTTAGAGTTCATCTTGCAGCTGAAGTCTAAAGGCCACCTGGAGGCAGAATTCCCTCTCAAATGGAGGAATCTCATTCTGTTTCTCTTAAAACCTTCAACTGATTGCTTGAGGCCCACCCACATTATAGAGGATAATCTGCTTTACTCGAAGTCCACTGATTTAACTGTTAATCTCATTTTAAAAATACCTCCAGAGCAACATGTAGACTAGTGTTTGACCAAGTATCTGAGTACCATGGCCTGTCCAAGTTGATGCATAAAATGAACTATCCCTGGGAGCCAGACAATGAGCATAATAAATAAGTAAAGTTTGTAATAGCTTAGAAGATAGTAGGTGCTATAGAAAATAGAGAAGAGAGTAGGTGCTATAAAAAATACTAAAAAAAGGTCAGTTACAATGTAAAATAAGGGCGTCGTGGCCTTAGGAAGAATTCTTGAATGTATGTAGAAAGACTTTCAAAAAGTCTTGAAGGAGCATTTACTACATGTCAAGTGCTCGCTAAGGGGAGAGAAACACAGCCCCTGCCCTCAAGGATGCTTCAGCACCAGGTGGGACGAACAAGTGAGAAGACCTCATAGTGCTGAGCAGTGCATCCCAGGAGAGCACCAAGCACACAGGGTGCAGGGTCAGTCACCGCTGTCCTCACTGGCTCAGTTACCCCTCTAGGGTAGGCCCAGCATGAGGTCCAGAGAGCTGGACTGATTTAGCTCAAGTTCACTGACTGGGAACCTGCACCCCAGCCACCTGGCTTAGCCTCCTGTGTCATTTTCTGGTAAAGAAGACCCAGCAGGCATTGGCATAAACCGTCTCTGAAACCCCCAAACAGCCTCTTGACCCAGGGAGGGCGAGTCCTTTACACCACATGAAGAAAAACAGTACAAGGCATCGAGGAGAGGAACCAGAGGGTGACGTCAGGAGCCTGGGGTCCTTGTGGCTGGCAGTGCATTGGCCACAGAGGACGTTGGTGCTGTCAACCGAGAAGGCGCTCATTGCCACAGCGAACAGCATAATACCTCTGGAGATGAGGCTGCTTCAGCTCCTGCTTCCCTCATTCACACTGCCAGAGGACAGCCTTTTGGCCCAGGGTTAGGGAACTGCTGTGCTTTACTCAGCCTTGGGAGAAAGAGAAATGATTAAAACACAAGCCGAAGAGAACATCTCTAGGTGGCCCCATGAGGAACTGGTCACCATGGTGACCTCCAGGGAAGAGAATTGACGGCTGCTGGGGACCCTGAATTTTATACCTTTCAGATTTCGTACAATGAACATGCATTACCTTAAAATATTATGTTACACAAGCCAACACCAAAGGCTTTTCTTAAGACAGTGAGAGTTCCTTGAAGGCCACTTGCTACATTACAAGCGGCTTGGGCCTCTGAGTCAGGCAGTTCACAGCTCTCCCACTTATTAGCTGGGTGACCTCACTTTTCTGCTCCAAACTACAGTTTTCTCACCAGGAAAAAGGGACACTCATGAGTTTGTTGTGAGCAATGAATGAGGGGGTTTATGAAGATTCCAGAAACCAGAACTTGTCTGTTAGCCCCTTAGGTATACCGAAGGCAGTCACTGACATGCAGCCCTGGGACCCCAGGTGTCTGCACTGACAGCTCAGATGACATCTTGTGTGTCCTTTAAAACTGGTTTTCAGGGGCCGGCCCTGTGTCCGAGTGGTTAAGTTCACACATTCTGCTTCCGTGGCCCAGGGTTTCCCTGGTTCGGATCCTGGGCATGGACATGGCACTGCTTGTCAGGCCACCTTGAGGTGGCGTCCCACATGCCACAACTAGAAGGACCCACAAATAAAATATACAACTATGTACTTGGGGGACTTGAGGAGAATAAGCAGAAAAAATAGAAGATTGGCAACAGTTGTTAGCTCAGGTGCCAATCTTTAAAAAAACAGACAAACAAACTGGTTTTCACAACAGCCACCTTACCTCTTCAACAACAGCCACTTCCTCCTCACTGTGTTTAAAAAGCTGAGGAAGGATATAGCATATTTAGAAAGGAGACAGATTAAAATGTTGTTCTGGAGTTTAAAGAGGGCTGGAAAACTTGGCTTTGCAGCATAACTCATTTTTTAAGGATTTGCCAAAGCATTTTTTCCCGTAGACTTGTGATCTCTTAATAATAAATAACACTTTTAAAACTTTTACTTTTATTGCATATGTGTCTTATCTCTCATATAAGCAAGAAGCTTCTTTTTGGAAATGACCTTGTTTCACACACTTTGTACCACTCTCACTCCCTACTCATGACGGCTTCCAAGCACTGTTAGTACAGTGTATATTGGTTATTGATAGCTGTGTAACAGATTACCCAAAACTTAGTGTCTTAACTCTCCCAGTCTCTGTGGGTCCAGAATTAAGGAGGGCTTGGTTGGGCGGTTCTGGCCCAAGGTCTCTCATGAGAATGCAGTCCTGTGTTGGCTGGGGCTGCTGTTATCTGAAGGTTTGACTAGGGCTGGAGGATCTGCTTCCAAGGGGGGCCTCACTCGCATGGCTGGCAAGTTGGTGCTGGCGATTGGTGTCTCAGTTCTATTCTCATGGGCTTCTTCATATGGCTGCTTGACTGTCCTCAGTGCATGGTGGCTGGGTGGCCCCAGAGCTAGTGACCCAAGTGACCAAAATGGAAGCTAAATGCCTTTTATGACCCAGCTTCAGAAGTCATACTTTAGCATTTCTGAGAACTCTGTTGGCCACACAGGCGACAGGTAATTCAATGAGGGAGGAGACCAAATAAGTGCATGAATACCAGGACGTCCCCTGAAGGCCATCTTGAAGGCTGACGCTAACACAGATGTTATATAGAGAGCACAGTGGTACTTAGTGAGTACCTGAGAATTTGTTAATTACGTGATGTGTGTACAGTGTGCATATAATACATAAATGGTAAAAGCCAAAAGTTTGTTTCACTTTGGGGGGAGGGTACTGTATTCTGTTTCTCAAACTTGAGTGTGCATTACAATCACCCAGAGGGCCTATTAAAACACAAATTTTGGGGCCCCATCCCTAAAGTTCCCAATTCGGTAGGTCTGCGGTGAGGTGGGAGAATTTGCATTCTAACAAGTTCATAGGTGATTATGATGCTCTGGGTCCAGGGCCACGCTTTGAGAACCACTGATCTAATTTGTGTAGAGATGCTGGTGCTCTTTAAGAAAACCTGCTTCAAAGCTAATGCATCCTTGGTTACTTAGCGCTAAACACCAAATGGTTAAATTCATTATGCACATCATCTTAAACATGAGGTTTGCTGACTAATGCAGAGATAATATAAATGTACAAATCAAAGAAAGGACGATATAGACAGCTCTTAGCAGCGTGTGCTGGCAAACTCTCCAAAACCAAAAAAGCTCTGATTTGTAACTTTTGCCAATTTCCGTAGTGTAAATGCTGCCATCATGGCCAATTGCCAGACTCTTGAATATTTCCCAGCTGATTCTCCTTAGCTGGTACACACCAGCCCTAGCACACCACTGGCTCTAAGCAAGTTCTTTCCTTGTCATGTGTGATTCTGAGAAAGCTGTGGCCCAGGTGGGGTCTGGGGATCACCAGGTGACTCTAACTGCCAGTCCTTTGTATGCTACGGCTGTCAAGCACTGGGCTTGATTTTCTTCCAACCTAAAGTGAGACTTTCTGAGGTAGCTAATGTGACAGGATATAATTGTTCAGACAGCTCTAAGTGGCACAGGCAAATGCAAAATGGGACTTTTCTTTTCAAATTCTCCACCTCAACACATATGACTCCCACCTTATACAGTCAATTCTGATGACTGCTCTTCCAATCAAGCTCAACCTCACAGAGACTCCTCTTCACCAAAGCCCTCTCTGGCCTTCTCTCCCTTTGAAAACTCCCTTCTCCTGAGGCTCATTTCCTGAGGGTGGGTGACGGGATCTACTTTGGTGAAATTCCTATTTTGAGCTGCCAGGATGCCCATTGAGGGTATAATGTCTGAGGGCCTATAGAAATGACGTAGAGAATTTATTTGGCAATTCACCTTTTAGGGTGCTGGTGACATCTATTTACCACCCTTATCTGTTGTTTGGATTTGAAATGGCTATTTAACTTGTAAGCTTCTTGAGGGCACAGTTTTTTTCTGCGTTTCTCACAGCATCTACCACAGGGCTTTAGGTAAAATAAACACTTAATAAACATTTAATGAGTTCTAATTTGGAATTCTCTCCATTGCAGAAAACATTGTCATCCTGACAGAGAGCTTCGGTTGCCTTAATACCAAAGAGTGAGTAATTTTGGAATTTCAGTTACCATGAGAGATAGTGGAATAAAATTTTTTTGTAAGGAGTCCTTTTGGGGTATCCCATAATGCTTCTTTTTTGTTATATAAGGGACATATTCTTAGAAAAATAGGACTCATGCCAATTTAGTGCAATAAAAAAAAAGCATAGCTTTTGAAGTAGGCAGAACATGACCCCTGTGGGAGCACCATCCTTAATAGCCTTAGTACTATCATATTCTGGGTAATTTTCTTAGAGCCTCAGTTACCTGGTCTATAAAATGAGACTATCGATAACCACTTTGCAGGTCTTTTGTGAAGATGAAATGAGAGAATCTGTGAAAAGTGCTAGAATGGATCCTTGTGGGGACTGGATACATGTTAATCCCTGTACGTGGTTATTCGAGAGATTCCTACATACCTGTTCCAGAGGCACCAAAGGCTCCATGACTTTGAATCTTGAGAAATTCTCATTTTTTGATGGTACATGCTTTTTCTTTGCTTTGAATTTCTCAATTTTTGCAATTTCTAAGGCAAGATTAATGACAGAGCTAAAGATCCTTTCCCACGTGGTGTGACTGGCAGGTTCTAATGAGCTGGGTGAGGGGAGAAGCATCTCAAGTATTAGCATTTCTGGGAATGTTTGGGGTTGGGAAGAAGTTATTTCTTCAGGGCCTAGTTTGATTAATAAGGTGATGGTTTGAGATTGTGTGGGGGTGGATTTCTCTGCTTTCTCTCTGCTTCCCAAGGCCCCTGGGTTCCCAGGTTATTTTAAGAATAGAGCAGGTATTAAGCGGTAGCGATCAGCCATGAGTCCCAGGTTTGGAAAGGACAACTCTGAAAGATAGGGGCAGACCCGGAAGGAGAAATCGACATTTAGGAGTCTGCACAGCAGGTTTCCCCATGATTGATCTATGTTTCTTGGTCCAGTTTAGCTGCGAAAAGTAAATTAGGGAAATTCTCTTCAATTGATCAGAAACACATTAATTAAGCACCAACTATGTGCCAAGCCCCAGAAGGGATAGGGAAAAAGGCAAAGGACCTGATTTTCATACCCAGGAACTTACAGAGTCGATTAAAATGCCATACATGTTTGTAATTTAGTTGACCTTCCTTGCTGTATCGGAAAACAGTTTTCCTACTCAGAAATCGGTCGAGGGGGTTTCCACCCTTGTAAAATTAAGTAATGGGTGAACTTCTGATGTTGTGAAATACTGCATTTCTTTATAGCCGCTTGGGAAAAGAACCTGCCCAAGCCTGGGACCAGAGACCTGAGCTTTCTGTGGCATGTAAAGTAATTTGAAAGAATGAGATATGGCTTTTTGAATTCTTACAGAAAAACCCAATGTTTTCCTAAGTTTTGGGGCAATATCAGGCAAATACAGTATCAGACAGATACAAAGTGGGGCTTCATTTATAGCACTAATTATTATTTTTTAAACAGGAATGACTTTCCATGTGCATAAAATGGTCACAATGCATGGGTTAGGACACAGAGCTGGGAATCGGGGGCCTGGGTTTCAGTTGGCGCACACACGGGGTGGCGCCCAGATGAAATCTATGGAAACACAATCAAGGCAGCAAGTAGTTCTTCCCAGCAGGGTCTCAAGAGAAGTCAGAAGATTGACACAGTCTTAAAGGAGTCATTGAATTGGCTAGAAAGAATGAGAGACAAGTGTTCCAAGCAGAGTGAACACCACGTGTGTTCAGGGCGTATTTGGAAGACAACAAGAATGGTGGTTGGAATAGTCTAGAGCAGCGGTTCTCAAATGGTAATGAGAATCCAGTCACCTGGGGATCTTGCTACAGGAGGGCGGCAGTGACATGTGAGATAATACATTTCTGACAAGTTCCTGGCTGATGCTCAGGCTGCTGGCTGAGGTGCGTAGGGAGGTGGCGGAGCATGGACTGTAGGAGTAAAAATGGAGGCGAGATGGAGGGAGCGGTGAATGGCCAGGGCAAGGGCCAATCACTGAGGGCTGATTTCTGCACCCTGTTACTTTTCTGCTATCGCCACCTTCATGTTGGTTGTAACATTCGTGCCCCTCCAGCCTCTGCTGGGCACCCAGTGCTGCCTGCAGCCCTTATCCTGCTCCCTTTCCAATTGCAGCAGAAATTATACTAAAGTTTTACTACTTTCCTCAAATCTTCCACCCGCCACCTGCCATCATGGCCTCAACAAAGAGTCTTGCCTTCTAATTCATAGAGAAAAGAGAGGTTATTGGATAGAATTTTTCTTAAGGTATGTCTTTCTCCCCACCCAAAGCCCACCTCCTCCTCCCCTGCTTTGTCTGCCCCACTTCACTTCTGGGCAGAAATGTTTTTTCCTCTGCCCAAGGCTGAACTCTCTGCTGTGCTTTGGAAGGCATCCCCTCTTCCCTGCGACCTCCTGTGGGCCCCCTATTCATCCATCACTCTCCTCTTTCACATATCTCCCACCTCTTCCTTCCCAGCTCTGTTTCCTCTACTCTAAACATGCTCAGGGCTCTCCTTTCTTTCACCCACCCCCACTGGGAATATGGCCTTGATCCTGAATCTCCCTCCAGCTACTGTCTGACCTCTCACCCTCCCCTCACAGCCTGATTTCTTCAAAGAGCAAGTCCACACTTGCTGTTTCTCTACTTCTTCTCATCTATTCTCTGCAAACTACCACCATCTGACTTCTGCCTTCCCCACTCCACTGACAAGCCTCGTCTGATGTTAACTGTGGCCTTCCAATTGCCCAATCCAGGCATTTTGGCCCTGGTCCTATTCATCCTTCACAGCACCATGCAGTGGTGGTCTTGAAGCTGTGTCTCCCCATGACTCTCTAGATCTTGCCTCCTGGGTTATTTTTGGCCCTTCTCAGCTTCATTTTCTGTGTCCAGTCTTTTCCAGCTAACATTTCCCAGGGTTTTGGTCTCAGCTTTATTCTCTTCTAACCCTAAACATCCTCCCTTGGGCACATACCTGCTCCTGGGACTTGACCCACCCTTTCTATGCCGTTGCCAGGAATCCAGCCCTCCACCGCTGCTGATCTCTCTGTCTGTTGGTCATATCTATGTATGTTCCTCACATTTTTAAAACTGATTCTTCCTCTTCTCTCCTAAATCTACTGTTCCTTCTGAATACCACTCTAGGTAAGTCCAACCCCTACTCTCCCCATCTCAGAAACCTCACACTTGGGAGTGATGCTCGACTCCTCTCCTTGCTCGCCTGTCATCAGCAGTGGTCCTGTCCTCTGCCCCCTTCATCTGCTGCCTTAGTATATGGGATGCCTTCATTCCATTACACGGATTACTGCTTTTGCCTCCACCTGGCCTTTCTGCAAATACCTGTGGCTTTCAACCCTAGTCGCACATTACAATCACTTGAAGAACTTTTAATAACCCTGATGCCCAAGACACACCTCAAACCAATGATATTAGAATGCAGGAGGTGGGATCCAGATGATGCCAATGTGCAACCAAGGTTAAGAGCCACGGCTGTAGTCTCATCTCCCCCAAATCCATCCTCCACACTGACGCTAAAGTGTTTTTCTTAAAACACAAATTGGATTATGTTTGGTCCCCTGTTCACAATTCCTTCACAGACTTCCCACAGCCTTTGGAAAAATTCTTTGGCATGTTATCCCAGCCTTTTTGGGCGTGTTATATGAGACCTTTCATGATTGGCTCTAATTCTGCAGCCCGATCTCATGTGGATCCATCAAGGGCACCTTACCAAGGCTACTCTGAGCCACTTCTCGGGCTTCCTCAAGGCTTTCTGCATTGAACAGACTCAGTCCTCTGTCCAGAATGCAAGCTGGTCCCCACCCCCAGGCCTGGCCCACTCCTCTCTCTGTTCGTAAGATCCTATTAAGGTGTCATCACTCACAAATAGCCTTCTGGCACCCCCTCAGACGAGGTTAAATATTCCTTCCCTGGGCCTCCCAGCACCTCACCTAGTGCTTTCTCAACCACAGCACCTTTCCTCTGTTTTCACTGTTAGAGTGAGCCGTTTGATGGCAGGGACCATCTCCTATTTACACAGGGCCCAAATCCAGCATACAGTAAGCACTCAATGTATGTAGAATGAATTCATCTATCCATCTCTTCCCACATCTTGAAACTTGTAATAAGCTCATGAAGCAAAATGGAAAAACAGAGTTGAAAGTTCATTGAGTTGTTAGATCAAAAGGCTTAAATCCAAAGTATATGCTGTTAGGACGTTCCTCATTATACACAAATGTGCGTGTAACGTGGGTGAAAACGCTCCCTCTTAAAGCAGCAGCATTATTCACAAAGTGTTTGCTGCCATGCGGAAGGTGGTTCTGTCCTATGATCCTGCTGTTATAAAATGGGCCCCGCGACATTAGATGCCAGTGTTCATTCTGATTCCAGAAATGATGTTAAGATGGAGCTCATGTTTAAAAGGAGAGCTTAGACTGCAGGAACACAAAGACAACAAAGCGCCACTAATTCAGAATACAGAGTTTGAAAAGACAAAATGTTGTGAGGGGGTGACCATAGTTGCAAACAGATTCTTAATTTTACCAAAGCTCTATCTGCCACAGTACTCTTTCAAACAATGCTTTCCTTGAGAACTTAAAATTAGCTTCCAGCTTAGGAAAGGTCAGGGCACGTGAGACTGCTCAGGTGTGCATTCCTCACAAAGCCATCCAGCTGGACCATCGTCCTCCACCTTGTGAGGATGGGCATGAGAACCACTCACAGAGCTAATAAAGCAGGCAGGGGCCCAGGCTCATCAAGGTGGGACAGGGCCTGGACCTTCTTCCCAAGTTCCGTGGGAGATCCTGATCCCTGCCAAGGTTACAGTGAGGGTGACCACCCTCTGGCCGTGATCAGCAGCCACCCTCCGGCCCAGTGCTTCTCTACCCTGGCTGCATAGTAGTATCCTACCTGGGGGTCTTTCAAAAATCCCAACATGCAGGCCTTATTCCAGGCCAGTTAGATGAGTATCTCTCGGAGTGGACACTGGCATTGGTAGTTTTAGAAGCTCCTGGAGGATCCTAATATCACACCCCTAACTTACTGGCTCTCAGACTTGGTTGCACATTGGCATTGCCTGGGAGCTTCAGCAAGTATCCCATATCTGGATCTCACCTCCAGAGACACTGTTGTAATTGATGTGGGATGCAGCCTGGCATCCACATCAGGCTTTGTAAAAGCTCCCTGGCAGTTCTACTATGCAGCAAAGTGTCAGAACCATGGCTGCAGCCTGTCCTCCCACAGGTCCTAATGGAGCCCATTTACCTTGGAAAAAAAAAAGTCCATTGTCATGAGAAGATGAGAAACACAATCTGTCAGGAACATATGTATCCTCCTGGCTGACCTGAAGTGACTGAGGTGGGATCCCCCACTGGAAACACCGTTATTATTTCTGCTGGAGGGAAAGTAGCAGTATTAATTAGCTTACAAATTAAACTCCTTGACACCAAGAACCCAGCTGAATGCCACCAACTGAGCATCCCCAAGTTCCAGAGATGCCTGTGTGACTCCATTTACCTCAACAGGTGGCCATCCCTCCCTGGAAACATGCAGAGTGGCATTACAAATAATAAACGGATATGACTAATGGACTCAATTATTGTCAATTTCTGGGTCATCAATAATGGCATTTCCCTCCCTTCTCATTTCATCCTGTGTTCAAAGTGATTTTCTCTTTTTACTTCTCTATTAACAGTTGTCAAACCTGGGTTAGTGCCCTGTCCTGGATAGGTAGGCTGTGGACGCCCCCCTCCACCTCGTCTCCTCTTTGTGGCTTGTGTCAGATTGGTAGCTACCAGCGCCATCTTGAAAAAAGGCATCTCGTGTTGTCCAAAAAAGGTTCAGGTGGTACCACTCTCTATCTAGTCTTACAAACTTAACACTTTGGAGGTATACTCTCCAGAAACTACATGTTTCATTGATGAGGATTCTCATTATATAATTTTTTAAAAAAATATTAAAGATAGCCCTGGTTTTACTTGGATCTTGAATGTAGGATAGTGTTTCTCAACTTTGACTACACACTGAAATGATGAAAAGCATTCATGCCTATGACTGGCCCCAAGAGGTCCTGATTTAATGGTGTGGAGATCAGCCAGGGCAATGGGATCTTTTAGAAGCTTCCCAGGTGATTCCAGTGTTCAGCCAAGGTGGTACCACGGATGGTTGTCAATGAGAGGGATTGAGAAAATAGAGGTGGAAGGACACCCATAGAGAAACATCTCCCAAGTCACAATCTTCCTAAGGACTCTTCCCTGTGGACCAACAGAGGCATTTGTCCCATTTAGATTCTCTGTGAGCACATATGGTTGGATGAGTTTCCTAGGAGACCAGAAGCAGGTTTAGGACACAGAAAAATCTCAAAATGAGGAGTTTCTTTTCAGTGTCCTTTCATCTCACTAGGAGTGTTCTCCTCAGTCTGCTGTCCCACTGTTCTTGCTATCCCCTCCTCCCCCATGACCCATCAACTTTTTTGCAGTGTTGTTTGGGTACCATGAATGCAGAAGGAAAAACTCAGTACTGTGGTGAGGATGGGTCTGGAAGGAGTGGGTGATACACAGGATGTCTTGTGATGTGTGAGATCCTGAAGGAGTTTAGGGTGAACACTTGGGTCTCACACACTGTAATGCCCTCCCAGGTAGACATAGTCATAGTCTGTGGTTTCTTCCTCCCTTAGCTTTTCCTCCAATCTACTTTCCTTTCCACGAACATTTTCCTGTCCTGTGTTCCACACATTCAGAGTCCTGCGACCAGGACTGGCTGGGACAGACACAGTTGATGACCTACCCAGCACCCATCTCCATCCACCCTCTTCCCTGCCAGCAGAACTAAGAATTTCTGGAGATGTCTGGCTCAGCGCCAGGTCGTGAATCTTGTAGAGTCCAGACAGTGCTTTTCTACTTGGCCACACGTTAGAAACACCTGAGGAGTTCTTAAAACATGCTCATCTGTAGGCCCTACCCCTAGAAATTCTGATTTAATTGGTTTGAGTGGGTATTCAAAGCTCCCAGGTGATGAAAATGTGCGGCCAGGATGGATAATCATGTTATTTCAATTCCCCTTGCTAGCGGTTGATTTAGGATTAGGCAAATGATGCCATTTTGGCCAATGGAACATGAGAATGCAGGGATGGGGATGGGTGTGGGGGAGATTTAGAAAAAGGTTTCTTCACCTTTAGGAAGGGATGTTCCTTCTTTCTCCTTCATGGTTTTGGAGTTGTTGGGTAAGGATGAAATGCTTGGAGCCACTGCAGCTATCTTTTGACTGTGAGTATCCATGCCAAACGGTGTAGGTTTCTATGATGAGAATTGCAGAGTGCAATGTTAAAAAGAACCTAGGTCCTAACAATGTCATTGAGCTGCTGAATCAGTTAAACTGGGAAGCCCCCATCCTCCAGGCTTCTTGCTTTGCAGGGTTGCCTGTTCAACCCAGCCTTACAGCAGTCCCAGGCCAGAAGTGGGTCATGAGCCCAAGCTTGAGATTTCCAGGGAGGCCTTTGAGTGTATGCCTTGCTAGACATGCACAGCACCTCTGCTGATGGTAAAGACCCCCAACTGATGAAGCTGCCCACCCACCTTGGAGGAGCCTCCAAGAACTGGTGACCTTGCTGGCAGGCCGTTTGGAGTAGGACTGGAAAGGCGTGTCTGCTGCGGAGTGCTTTGTGCGGTTAATGAAGATAGGGGCTCCTTGTTAGAGTCAGGCAGATTCGGGCTCGAATCCTGGTCACCGATTGTGTGAATTGAGATAGTCAAACTGTGCGCCTTGGTTTTAACATCTGTACGATGGAGTTAACCTCTACCCCAAAGAGTCATTGCTATAGTTCATTCATGGATCTAGCACAGTATCTGGCATGTTGTAACTTTTTCCTATTAGAAAGTGGCAGGTTTTACTCTTTTGGGTATATTTACTGTCTTTGTGCTGCAATACTCAAGAGGTAAAATAGCTGGAAAGAATGAGAAGAGAGACGGTGCAGGCCTGAGTACTGCTATAACTGTTTAGAGGGACTGAAAAGGTTTTTCCCGTCATCCCCCCTGCCTGGAATCATCCAACATAATTTGAGTGTGATCTGCCAAGTCAGCAAGGCGCTGGGTCCACTGTTAACTGAGCTCTATTTCCAGCTCGGCAGCTGATGGATTTGATTGATGCTTGGAGCTGCCTGCTGCTGGTTATGCAAGGGCAGCGGCTGAGCCATGGGGTGATACCTTCCCTAGGCTGCACCCTACTTGGTACAGGAGCTGTGGTGGGGAGAGGGGACTGGGTAACCCGTCAGAGATGGGGTCCTCTAGCCTCAAGGGTTGAGCCCAGGAATCCAGTGTTGCCTAGATTCAGAGTGCTGACCACACTGGGACGTCCCACCCTCCTCTGCAGCCTGCTGTAAACCCCACGCCATGCTTCAAAGCAGGGCTAGGGGTGTATCAGACCATAGTCTCCAGTCAGTTCTAAGGGGAGCCCCAGAAGCCTCACTGCCCTTATCCCTTCCCCACTCAGCCTTTTCTCTCTCTCCATGTCTGTGATCCATCTAGATGTTTCTCCCTTCTCTGGGCTCCTCCCCAGGCTTGGCTTAGCAACATTATCTCCTTTCCACCTTCATCCAGGCTCTGACTGCCCTACTCTCTGTCTCTCTATCACTTCTGCCTCTGTTGGGAGTCTGTTTTCTCTAGAAAGTCTGTTTTGTCACTTCCATGAGCACCTCATTTCTGGCCATCTGGAATGTCCCCATGCCCCCACCACCCACCTCTACTGCTCAGACTTGATCCTCTCCTTTTGGGCTTCATCTCTGCTCCTCTGTAGTTTCTCCACACTAGCATCCTCCCTCCCCCGGTGCTACTGCCTTGCTCTTTTGTTTTCATCATTCCTCTTTTGTGCACATTCTCTCTACTTCCTGCATTTCTGGTCCATATTTAATTCCAGTATTTTCTCCTCCTGCCTTTCAACGGTCTTGCACTCTCACTTTATCAACCATCCTTTCTCCCCAAAACTTTCAGTTTTTCTCACTACTTATCCTTTTTCACCCATTTTTAAATATGTTCTACCACGTGCCCAGCTGGGTGAGCAGTGCGGGATACGTTGCTGAGAGGCCGAAGACAAGACCTGGAGACAGTGAATGAGACATATGGGCTTATTGGGGAGTTACTTACAGGGAAGGTCCAGTGGCAGCCGGCTGGACAGCAAATGTGCACCTGCTACTGCCCCCTGAGAGAAACTTGCTCAAGTAGGCAGAGAAACAAGGGCTGCATGCTTGCCAAGGGGGACTGTCCCTGTATAACCTGCATTCCAAGGACCAGAGACACCCCTCCACCCCAGGGCCTCCATGTTCCCTCAGACCCTAAGGGTCTTTGTGCTAACTCTCCCACAAGAAACAGCTGGGTTGGCCAAGCCCGGGACTGTTATCATCATGAATGCTTGCACGTAGCCCAGCCAAGAAACCTCAAGGACACGTGGTTTAAAGGGCATGTAGGCTAGTGCCCCTATAGAATATGTTCAGATTTCTTCTATCTAAAAAAAAAGGGAGGGACACTCTTCCTGTGGACGGGAATGTTCCCATCCCACTCTTATCTGGACCTCTCCTTTCCTCCATGGAAACAGTTGTCCATACTTACTGTCTCCCCTTCCACATCCCTCACTCCTCTCCACCCACAGTAATGTGGCTTATCCTCTCACTTCTGAAACTGCCCCTCCCCAAGGGCCACAGTGACTGCCTTGTGTTTAAATCTAGAATCTTCCTGAGGCACTGCATGCTAGGGGAATTCGCATGATCCTGGAGTATCAGCCTAGGT
The DNA here is from genome assembly GCF_021613505.1 of Equus quagga. Taxonomy (NCBI): domain Eukaryota; kingdom Metazoa; phylum Chordata; class Mammalia; order Perissodactyla; family Equidae; genus Equus; species Equus quagga. The sequence continues at coordinate 77,191,990 of NC_060270.1, forward strand.
TAGAATCCTGGGCCCGCACTCAGGAGAGATTTGACCTAGGCTAAGTTCCTTCACTGTTTCAGTAGACATGAACCTTCTTAAGGGTAGGGCTATTGTTTTCCCAGGGCCTAATAATAACTGTACTGAATATTTATCACAGGCACTATGGGCAAACCTTCTACTCTGTGGGTACTGTGTGCTTTGAGAGTAGAAGCTCAAAAATGTTTGCTGAATGAATGAATGAATTTTGCCCAAAAAGTCTTAATTAGATATTTTAAGTTCCCACTTCCACATTCACCCCCATTCCATTCACCAGGTCCCTGGTTTATTTTCTGATTAAGAAAAATTAAACAAAGGCTGTCTTCCTGGGGTCTGAATTTGAACTATCTCTTGAACTGACATTTTGCCCAGACAATTTGAATCTATCCTATGACTGAGCAGAAGAGGTACTTTTGGAGTGCCTCTTCATAGGAGAGTCATATTTCGATTTGGTATTTAAATTCAGGATGGTTAAATATATCACTCTGCAGTGAAAAGTTGATCATTCTGGTTGTGATTTTATAAAAAAAAAAAATATTAAATTCTGTAACCCAAGTTTTCCTCTGCAATTTGTGAGAGCAGAAAATCAAGGGTTAAAAAGATCCATTTCACATCCTAGAATGAAGATCTTTGCATGGGGAGGAGAACTACTCTGTAAAGAGAGGCAGGTAGACTGAATGCGCAATTAAATTCAAACAGTTGGGCGTCTTAATTGAAGTTTCATTACCCTTGCCCTTGGAAGTAAGTGACTGTAAATGCTCTGGCTGGGAAGTGGGGAATGGGATCTTAATCAGTGGACGGTAGGAGTGGCTGGAAGCCTACTAAGTGCATGGCCTAGGGGTGGGGGAGTGTGGACAGCACCTGAGCAATGGGAGCAGAGACCTGGTTTTCCAGCAACTTTGTCTCTTTGACAAGATTAAACCCCATAAAAAGCAGAGCATTTGATGCAAGACCGTATAATTAAGATGCAAGACTGTATAATTGTGGCACAGATGCTAAGTACTAGCAGAGCCCAGCTGAGAAGATCTATGAGTCCTGGAATAGCCTGAAAACTCCTAGGGAAGATGAAGGATTCAAGCTGAATCTTGAGGAATGGGCTAAGCTCCTATGACCCAGGCTGGACAAGCCAAAAAAACAAGTGAGGGATGGTGGGCAGGTGTCTTCAAGTCATAGACAGTAAATCTGTGGTGGGGGGCCCTCCCAGGGAAGTGGTTGGAAGGCAGTACCTCCTCAGCTTCTCCTCTGCCAGAACTCGGTCCACAAATCCCTGTGGGGTGCTCAGTAGTGCTTCCTACTTTCAGCCTTCCTAGCTACAGTAGAGTCTCTTCTTCTTCTCACCTGCCTTCCGTGGTGGCAGTTATGGGCTACACCAGTGACCTTCTCAGATCTTCCAAACCAAGCAGGCTCATACTGACCCTCTGCCCCCTCCTTCAGCTGCCCCTAAGCCACGTTGGCCAACAATTTCAGCACCTCTTTCTCTTAACCCCCTGGCGATTATAAGTCCCTGCTCCATAGGACTCTAGGACAAGTCCCTGAGGGGCTGGAAGTTCAATAAAGAGTCGCTACCAGGTGGTTGATTGGCTCTTCCTTCTCTTCTGACTGCAGTGCCTAACTATCCAGATCATGCTTGGGTACCACAATCAGCCCATAGGTTAGTTGTTTTTCCTGAGAGCTTTATTAGTCAAAACTCTTTGGGTTGGAAGAGATAGAAAACTCATTCTAAGCTGGATTTAACATAGAAGTTCACATATGGCTGAGTCAAGGTGATCTCAGATGTCTATAGGAGGCTGTTATGCTCTATCAGGCAGAGTTCTCTTGGACCCTTTTCCCAAGTGGTAGCAAGAATGGCCACCAGCAATAACTAGCTTCTACTCTGCCAGCCAGCCATCCTGCCTAAACAGTCTTCTCCCCATAGTCCTAGGGAAGAAATCATAGAATTGTGATTTGTCTGCCTTGGATCATGACCCTAACCCTGAATCATTTTGGCCAAGGAAATGAGACACAGTCATTGATGAGGACTGGGTCATGTGCCCAGTGGAGGTGGATTCAGGACAAAGTATTTTCCTAAATGGAAGATATAGGTTCTGTTATCAGAAGAAAGAAGGTTGATCAGGCCCAAACTGGCATCCAGTATAGAAGTGAAATGGTGGCCCTTTCTCCCCATGGGCACCAGCTGTTATATCCACTCATTGTACCCCTACTGCCCACATGTAAGGCTGTTGCTCCAATTCTTATATTCAATCACCCTTCAGAAACACTCAGAGGCAAGTATGAGGTTTCCAGGTAGGAAATGCAGTCTGGCTAAGGTACAGAGACACATTATGTTGGGAAATTTGGAAAATAAGATTACTTTCAAAGATTTTGGAAGGCCTTCAAAAGCCTCTATTTCCTCTTCTTTTCTCTGGTTTTTCCTCCTCTGTGGCAGTAGCTGACCAGGGAAGCTTTTATGATCACCAAATTATCTGGTTGTTTCTCATTTTGTTGAGTGACATCTTGTATTCCCAAATAAGAAGAGCAATTGGGAAGGTTTCAGAGTGATGTGGAGAGAGGGGGAAAGAGAGGGGCCAGGCATTTTCAAGCAGAACATTTTCACAAAGGCAGAGTGCTAATCTCTCAGCAAGGTTGGCAGACAGGGCCTCTGGCAGGTAGAGTGACAAGAAGGTAATCAGAACCACTTGCCACTTTCCATTGAGGCAGACACGGGAACCAAAATGGAAGCAATGCCTGGAGATAAATTGTTTTTTGCTCTTCCTTTGAACTTCAAGATCCATCCCCCTGGGTTCCTCCCATCTGATGGATTGATTGACAAGCTCAATGGGCATAGAGAGGATTCCATATCCAAGAATCTGAGCTGTGTTAGGGATTCTCTGAAGCTAATTGAACACGAATGTCAGCTGCCACTGATAGAGCGAACAAAGGAAGAATCACCTTTAGCAAACGAACATTCAGGAGCTGAGAGAAAAACCAAATGGTAAGAAAAGCCTTGTGAACTTCAATTAGACATCCTTGGAGCTCTAGCAAAAGGCAATTAAACATCAGGTTTTAATTATTGTTCCAAGTATTTATTGCTTTTCTGCAATCAAGAAATTCAAAACTAGAGAGCTATTAAATTTTATTTGGGATAATTTTGTATATTCAGTTTTACATACTGATATTTTTATTATATCATGAACGTTGTAAACCAATGCCATTTTTCCAGCCATCATAAGTGGCAATATAATATTCCAGGATAAAGATATGCCACACTGCATTTCAGCTTTTCTCTCTTTGGTCATTTTAGTTGTTTCCAATATCTTATTCTAAGTTGTTCCCATTTATGTTCCTACAGCAGAGTAGAGCTGTGTTTATTCATTCTTGCCAGCATCGAATATTATTTTAAAAATCTGTTGCCAACTTTAATCATATATCTTTAATTACTAATCAGGATATTTTTTTGCATGTTTATTAGTACTTTGTATTTCTACTTCTGAAAATCATCTTTATGCTCTTTGCACATTTACTTAATGGTGAACAGGATATAAATATATTTAATATATTTATATGTGAAGGATATTATATTATCCTTTAGGTTTGTGGCTAACATTTTATTTTGTGTATTTAAAACTTTTGTAAAAGATATAACTTTGTATTTTTCTGATTATGTATTTTTCTGTTATTTAACAAATAATTTTTTTGAAGAGTAGTACATTCTCATGGTTCAAGATTGGACAATAGTAGAGTATTCAGTGAAGTGTCTGCTCTACAGTCTTGCCCTCCTGTTACCTAGTTCCCCTCCTGAAATAACTCATTGTTACCAATATATAAACTTTATTCTACATATTACAAATTTATAAATAAACTCTATATTCCTTTTTCCTTTTCGCATAAATGATAAAGTAATATCTGTACTCTTCTACAACACTTTTTTATCTTAGATTTTGGAATTAATTTTCTATTAGTACATACAGAGCTCCCTATGGTAACATAGTATCCCATTGGATGATTTATGGTAGTTTTTTTGACCTACAAAAATTTTGAAGGGTTTTACAGTCAGATCTATCAGTCTTTTCATTTATAATTTTATCCATTGATTTTTATGCTTGAAATTTCTGCTGCACTATGTAATCATTTAAACACTCATCTGTGTCTTCTTCCTGTGTGGTTTTAAGTTAGATTTTTTATTTTAAGATAAATATACATTCATATGCAGTTAGAAATAATACAGAGAGATCTCTTGTCCCCTTTATCCAGTTTCTCTCAATGGTAACATCTTGCAAAACTACAGAAAACAAATCACAACTAGGATATTGACATTGATACAGTCAAGACACAGCATTTCTCTCCCCTCAGGGCCCCTCATGTTACTCTTTTATAGCCACGCCTGCTTCCATCCCACTCTCCCTGCCCTTAATCCCCAGCAACCACTAATCTATTCTCCATTTCTGTAGCGCTGTCATTTTAAGAGTGTTACATACATAGAATCATACAGTATCTGACCTTTCAGGATTGGCTTTTGTCATTCAGTATAATTCTCTGGAAATTAATCCAGGTTGCTGCGTGTATTAGTAGTATGCTCCTTTTATTCCTGAACAGTATTCCATTAGATGGATGTACCACAGTTTGGTTAACCATTCGCCCACTGAAGGACATCTGAATTGTTTCCAGTTTTTGGCTATTTTAAATAAAGCTGCTGTAAACATTCATGTGCAGGTTTTGTGTGAACATAGGTTTTCATTTTTCTGAAACAACGCCCAAGAGTTTGCTGGGTTGTGTGTTTCCTTTTTTAAGAAACTGTGCAACTGTTTTCCACAGTGACTGCACCATTTTACGTTCCAACCAGCAATGCGTAATGATCCAGTTTCCCGAATCCTCGCTAGCATTTGGTGTTGTCACTATTTTTTATTTTAGACATACTGAGAGGTATGCAGTGATATCTCATTATGGTTTTATTTTGCATTTCCGCAAGGGCTAATGGCATTGAACCTCTTTCATGTGCTTATTTGCCACGCATATATCCTCTTCACGTGCCCATTTTCTAATTGGATTGTTTGATTCTTTTCCTTTTTTTACTGTTGGTTCTAAGAGTTTTTATATATTCCAGATGTTAGCCCTTTGTTGCATATGTGGTTTGAAAATACTTTCTCCCAGTCTGTAGCTTGTCTTTTCATTCTCAAAACAGGATCTTTGACAGAGCAAACAATTTTAATTTTGATTAAGTATAATTTATCAATTTTTCCCTTTATGGATTGTGCTTTTGGTATGAAAACTAAGCCTAGGCATAGATCTCGAAGGTTTGCATTTTTCTTTTCCCCAAAAGCTTTACATTTTAGAGTCCAATCTCTGAGCCATTTTGAGTTAATCTTATATAAGGTGTGAAGTTTAGGCCAGGGTGTTTTGTTTTGGTCTATGATGCCCAATTGCTCCAGCACCATTTGTCAAAAAGACTTTCTCCATTGAATTGCTTTTGCACCTTTGCCAAAAATCAGTTGGACATATTTGTGTGGGTCAGTTTCTGTTTTCTTTGTTCTGTTCCATTGATTTATGTGTTTTGGGGGTTTTTTGTCCTTTTTTTTAGATTTTTGAGGTAGAAGCTTAGGTTTTTAGAGACTTTTCCTCCTTTCTACTGTATGCTTTTAGTACTATAAATCTTCCTCTCAGCACTGCTGTAGCTGTATCTCACAAATTTTGACATGTTGTAGTTTTATTTTCAGTTCAATCAATGTATTTTCTTGTTCCTCTTGAGACTTCCTCTTTGGTCCATGGATTATTTAGAAATGTGTTGCTTAGTTTCCAAGTATTAGGAAGAATTTTCTGTTATCTGTTGTTGATTACAAGTTTCATTTTATTATGGTCAGAGAAACTCTGCATAATTTGAGTGATCTTGAATTTGTTGATGTTTGGTTTTTGGCCCAGGATATGGGTTACTTTGGGGATATGTTCTATGGGAACTTGTAAAGGAAGTGTATTCGCTGTCATTGGGTGGAGTGTTCTGTACATTTTGATTAGATCCTGTTGGTTGATGGTGTTGAGTGCTCTTATATTCTTAATAATTTTCTCTCTAGTTCTATTAACTGTTGAGAGAGGGGTGTTGAAGATGCTATCTATAATTCTGGATTTGTATATTTCTCCTTTCTGTTCCATCAGTTTTCGCCTCACATATTTGGCTGTTAGCCGCCGGTCTTTGGCAGACATTTTAATAGTATTAGGAGGTGGTCTACAACACTTAGTTGACTAAAAATTGAGTTTTCATTGTTCTATTTCTTTTTTTTGTTTTTCCAAAGATTGGCACCTGGGCTAACAACTGTTGCTAATCTCTTTTTTTTTTTTTCTGCTTTATCTCCCCAAACCCCCTCGTACACAGTTGTATATCTTAGTTGCATGTCCTTCTAGTTGTGGGATGTGGGACACCACCTCAACGTGGCCCGATGAGCGGTGCCATGTCCGCACCCAGGATCTGAACCCTGGGCCGCCGCAGCGGAGCACGCGAACTTAACCACTCGGCCACGGAGCCGGCCCCCATTGCTATATTTCTAAGCAAGTGTATTTTGAAATCTGTTGAGTAATTTTTCTCCTCTGATTTATCCCAAAATAAAGCCTTCTTTAGCATGAAGCATGTTATATTTCTTAATTGTTCTTAAATGTTAAATTCAAAGTTCCAAGAGGGGAATGAAATAGCTGAATTCTCTGTGAGGAGACCTAAGGAGTATTCAATATTGGAATAATTGGTTGCAAAATGCCTAAAGTTACAGTTTGTTACAGAAATGTTGGCTTCATTTGCTTTAGGTAAAATATATGTATATATCTACTTCTCTTAATTCAGAGCTTTTGGCAATTGTGAGTTTTACAAAAGGCAGTGTTAGCAAAATGATTAAAATATGGGCTTTAGAGGCAAAGTTTGGGCTTGGAGTCCTGGTTACGCTTATTATCTATGTAGCTTTAGAATGGTTGTGTGAAGGCTCTAATCGTCTCCTATATATGATATGGGGATGAAACCTCTCAGGACTATTTAAGGATCCAGTGGGTCACCTAGTGCCTAGCTCCCACTAAATGTTTGCTTTTATTGCCTTAGTTGGATAAAAGGATGGGACTAATGAGTTTGGGATTGGCTTTGCTTCCACTCCTGAAAAGTTTGCCCTCAGTGGCAACTGTTTCCTTTCCTATTGAGTCCTTAGGCAGTCACAGGGACATTGAGCAGGAAAATGTATGTGGCTGGGAAGTAGTCTGTCAATTTTACCAACTCTCATCCATGATCAGAAGCATTCTCTTTAGAAAGCGAAAGTATATTTACTTGTATACTTAATCACACTAATTGGCCATGGTGCAGAGAATCTGCACATTTCATAGGGTACACCTTAGTCAGAGAGAGGTTCAAAGCCAGGTATTAGAACCAAAGACAGTGTGGGGTATCCCAACCCAACTTTGAAATTATTCCTTCTGGCCAGGCACATTGAAAATTAACGGCAAAACTGATTTATCCTTTAAAGTAGTAAAAACATAAAAAAAAAAACCAACAACGTTACTGTGTCTTTGGTTTAGATGGGGCAGAAAGGATGGCAGGTGCTGGGAAACCACTGAGGTGAGCAGATTTGATGAAGACTCACTGAGGATCTTAGTTTTGCAGTCTCTTTCTCTCTGTGGGTTTCATTTTGTTAAATCATTTTGATTTAACAGAAGACCAGAGCAAGAAAGGGCAGCTGGCAGGAAACCTTTAAATCCTGTATTAATATTTGTTTCCATTTGACACAATACCCAGTTGGGAGTCTTCCTAGGGTTATTGGGAAAGTAGTGACTTTGTTCTCACTCTAAAAAAAAAAATTAAAATCCTAGTTAAATTTAGCAAAACATCTAATAGGTCCAGGGGTTCTAAAAGCCAGGCAATGCTTTACAAAACCTTACAGATATTTTTAAACATGACCTGGGGACAAAAACACACCCCTAGGCTGGTGACTTCATTCTCTCTTCTCATGCCCTTTTCCCTCCATCTCTCTGTCGCCCCCCATCTCAAAGTCCAAGAAAAGAGAATCAAATGTCTGAGGCAGACCCTGGCCTCACAGTGCCCAGGCCTGATTCCCAATATTCATGGGGAAACGTAGTTTGGGTCACTAGAGAGTGAGGCCCTTAGGCCCATGGGCTAGATAGACTGACTCTCAGACTAATTGGAGGGAGGCAAAAATATTTAAAGAAAATAAACTGTTTTTCATAGCCACCCTCTTCAGGGTGGAATGATCAGGGAAGGAATGATCACCACGAAGAAGCTTTTATTAAGTGGCTAATGAAGTATGGTGCTGCCAGGGCCCCTCTTCCTGTGGAAGTGATTCATTTTTGTTTAACTAGTTATCTATATAAGAGTGCATGTGGCACGAACTCCAGTTTAACTAAGTTCTTTTATGACTGTGGCATTATTTACTGCAGGTGTTTCAAAAAACAAAAGGACTCAAACAAGCTAAAGCAGATGGCCCAGTGGTTATGAGACAAACTACTGATTGGCTTTGCTGCTGCTGCTGGAGTCACCTGGCAGACGTCTGAGCAGGTGATTAAGTGACAGGTGTGCTGGGGATGGAGCCAGCCGTCTGTCCTCGGGGCCTGTTGCGCACCATGTGCAGGTGGCCAGGACTGGGTGTGAGTGAAAGCTACAGGTGATGAGCGAGGAGGAAGTTGGTTTGGCTTCCTGCAGTCACCTCTGAGCGCCTGCACTGCTTGGGGAAGGGAATGTGCAGGAAAGGGGCTGTGCTGGAGATTCCGAATAAAAGCATATTCCTGCCTGAGTAATAGACTTCAATGTTAAGGATCCTAGTGAGCTATGGTGTTTCGATTCACGATTCTATGAGGAAGAAATTGCACAGTATAATTCTTAAGTGATTTGCAACTTGCCTTTCAGGCAGCAGGCTTTATTTCAATTCTGCAGGAAGCCTCGTCTCAGAGCTGCTCATGGGAGCCAGTGAGCGTTTGCTGGCTCTGTTCACCAGGCTGGAGCTGAGGAAGAGCAGCGCAGGCAGGACTTGGCCAGCCCACCCTTAGAGCCTCACAGAGCCCAAGGTGGTGGTTAAGGTCAAGTTGGCTGAGCCTCTGTGAGGCCTGGGAGTCCCAGCAGGGGGAGTGATATGGCTGGCCCACTGCCTCCTTGACTCTTCCTGGCTATGGCAGGTTCCCACACCATCCTCTGACCCCACTGCTTCAAGCAGTACTTCTCCACCTGTGGGGTGCAACCTATCAATGAGTTGTGAAATCGATTTAGTGGTTCACAACCAGCATTGGAAAAAAGCGAAATTGAATAGAGGATCAGAATTCTTCACAAGTAGTACATACTGTTTCCTGAAGTGTATTCCAGGCATGCCAGGTATTTGTTTACCAGGTAATAATGTAAAATGATCCCTTTACTGTGGGTCAAAAAATTTTCAAGCTTCTGGACTTTTCTGCTAGTAAACACTATTCCTACATGAGATCCTTCCAGCATACCCACATCTCTCAAAACGTGTTACCAGTCCCCTCAAGTTGGGCATATTTAATCTACCTTAAGAGGGAGAGATTGTTCTAAGAATACTAGTTAACTTCTCAATTAAGGTAATGTCTTTCTGGTGCCCCCTGAATTCATAAGGGCTGAATGCTCCTGAGGAACAGAATGATGGGGGAAAGAAAGGATTTGGGGACATCTCAGTTGTTATTGCTGTGTAAGAAACTGCTCCCAAACTTAGTGGCTAATTAAGTATGGGCTCATTTTATGATGCTGATGAATATATGGGTTAACAATCAGGACAGGATACAGCAGGGATGACTTATCTCTGCTCCTTAATGTCTGAGGCCTCAGGCAGGAAGACTTGATGGCTGGCGGTGACCTGACCCCTTGGGGCTGGAATCATCTGGAGGTGTCTTCACTCACACATCTTGCGGCTATGCTTTGTCAGAGAAACTTGAGGTGAGGCTGTTAGCCAGAGCACTGCACTGGCCTCTCCATGCAGTCTGGGCTTCCTCGGGGCAGGCGGCTGACTTCTTACCTGGTAGTCTAGGGTTCTGAGCTGGTGTTCCCAGAGTAGCAGGTGGAAACTGTGTGACCCTTTCTGATCTAGCCTCAGGTCACTTCTGCTGCATTCTAATAGTTAAAAGTGTAAACCTAAACAAAGAAGTAAACTGAGGCAATCTTGAATCACCAGAAATTGAGTTTATTTGGGAATAGCGGAGGAATTGAAATTTGGGAGACCCCAACTACAACAAGCTACAGGTGAGTCCATTGAAGGTTTGGGGTGGGCTGTATTTATGGGCAAGGAGTGTAAAGCAGGGGAAAGTCCAGCTAGATTCTAAGCAGTGAACTCAGAAGTTGTTTGGCTTTTTCAGCAGAATGGCTGCCCAGTGGTCTTCTTCCCTATTTGGATCAGAGTAGCTAAGTCAAAGGAACAAGGAAGTCCAGAGGTGGCATGGACAGACTTGGCATTTGGGGATTGGCTGGTGTCCTCTGCTGATTTCTGAGAAGAGCTATAAATTCTTGTATGATTAAGTTAATTTCTTTATCCATTTGTGTTGGCCATCTCCATTTTGTCCCTGACGTAAGTGACTCCATTTTAGTTTGGTTCTACACAAGCGAGTCACGAAGGGAAAAGACACAGACCACACCTTTCTAGGGAGGAAGTGACAAAGAATTTGTGGGAGAGTTTTACGATGGCCACAGGTAGTTGACTTTTTTTGGAAGGTAGTGAATTTTAGTAGCTTTTGAAGGAAAGGCTGTACTTGAATCTGGAGGGACGGTGTCCATCAGGCCAAGGCCAGAGGGCACATGGCCTCTGTGCAGAAGGAAAGGGGAGTAGTGGCTATAATGGAGGCCCTGGAGGCAGAAAGCTGGGATCAGAGAACAATTTATTTTGAAATATTAGAGGGAAGTCATCCCTTGAAAGGCCTGAGCATTACTCTCTAAGGCAGACAGACTGTCAGAAAGCATTTAGTTAATTATTAGACAAACCAGTGAAGAACGCCCACAGCTGAAGGCCTGCTCGTGTGCGAGCGACTGAGTATTTTGTACAATTAGGGAGATTCTGAAGCAAGAGGGGATGTAGACAGTACCTGGGGCTTGACCCCCCTTCCCAGAAAAGCCTGGAGACATAGCCAGAGCAGGAAAAGTGGAGTTCAGAGGGGAGGAAGTCCGGGCCTCGATTCTCTGCCCCATTCTCTAGGCAGCTGGTTCTGCTTGGTTCTGCCAGAGTGTCTAGTTCTTTCAGAAGAAAAAATGGTTACATTTCAAAAGGGAAGATAAAAGGGTTGGGGCACTCACCTACTTCTACAGCTTCTAAGAAAGAATAGCCTATTTTGAAAAGCAGATAAGCTCACATGCAAATGAGACTCTCAGGGGCAGTTTGGGAGGAAATGGGGTGCCTGTTACATGATTACTGAACAGCGTTCCCTCTCCCAAACTGGAATAATCCTCTTAATCTAGCTGCATTCATTGGGATAATCTGTGAAATTGTGTTTATGGACTTTTAACAACCAGAGAGAGAAGTCCCGGAGATTCTGATTGCCACAGATCTCAACAACCTCGACTTGGGGGAGGGGTGGCCACTGACAAGGCCAGGCTGCTCTGTCCCCCACCATCAGGACTGGCTGGTGGGCCAGAAGGCCATTCATAAGCCCCCCTGAGAGGACTCAACACAAAAACACACCAATGTTTTGCACTGCTTTAGTATCTCCGCGCTCTTTAATATACCCTGAGCTCCTGTGTGAATAAGGAGGTAATAAACCAGGCGCTCTCTCAGCCTTCCAGAAGTATTGCACCAGTTTAGGATAATGATCCCCATCCCCCGCCGCTTTCCCCCAGCTACTTCTGTGTTCTCCTTGGGCCCTCAGGGAGAAGTCACATTGCCCCCATCTCAAGATTGAGTTGGGGGGGGGGGCGTCCCTGTCCTTGTCCCCTAGCCTTCCTCTAACACCCCATTCCTCCCTTCTCCAGGAGCTTTAAGGCTCTCGGGGCCTTGGAGGGGAGTCACAGGGGGTCCCTGTCCTTCCAGCCACAACCCCTATCTGGCTGAGGCAGAGCCCGCTGGCCAAGGCCACATAAGTCAAAGCGCAGAGATTTATTTCCTTTGGAGCCTTCAGGGGAGTGACGTGAAGTACAGTCGCCCACATTTCCCAAAGTCGCGGAGAGGCAGCCTTCCCTGCGCAGGTCTGCGTCTGAGGACCTGACTGGGATGCGCGGTTGCATCCCGTAGCACCACCACCGCCCGCGCCAGCTCTATTTGCTCTTGGGAGGGCTGTCTTCCTCCTCACCTCCTCTTCCTCCCCTTCCTGCGTGGGACACCGTCTGGGGCCCTTTGTGGGGTAGGGAGGGAGCTCCAGGGACAAGCTTGACGCATGGTAGCAGCTGGAGCAGGACGGCAGGACACGGGGCAAGCTGGGCGCTGCTCTCGGGGTCCGCGGAGGCTGTGCCAGCCAGTACTTTTTCATTAACTCCCTCATCTCGCTGAAGATTTGGAAATGTTATTTCAGGGTGTGATGAGCTGCTGTCTCTTTGCCCTCTTGTGTCCCGCAAGGCCGGGGCTCCGGAGTTGGGCTTTAGTTGTTTTTATTTTGGGCTGGGGGAGGAGTGAAAGAGAAATCAACCCACAGCCATCCGGCTCTGCGATGCGTTTTTTAATGCCCCTCTCAGGGGGGACCAATTCCACTGTGAAACTTCATTAACACTCCCATTAGTGCTCTCTGATTCACGGCTGCTGCCCCTGGTGGGAAGCTGGAGCAAACAGGCTCGAGCTAATGCATATGTTAATAACACTAATCTTGTAGCATTTGGTGTTCCTCAAAGAAAGACAGTAAAATATCTGTGCTGTCTGGGCCAACTCTTAAAAAAGAGAGGAGGGGAGGGAGCTGCTAAAAGATAAAGCTGGCCACTTGCAACATTTATAGTCAGTATTTGTAGACCAGAGAAGCGTATTAGTGATTCTGAATGCACTACGCCGGCATTTAGACCCTGCACCCCACTTTATTCTGTGAGCCCCACTGCAAAACACAGGTGTGGAGCCGAAGTCGGCCATCTGAGTTTGGAAGAGCACCCTGGCTTGCAAAAGGGTTGCCCCTGTCCCTGTCATCTCCTCCCTAGGAGGAACTTAATGTCTGCCTGTGTTTGATGACACCCCTGAGGATTCACCCAGCTGAGGCACCCTTAAGGGGTTCCCTGGAAATCTTATGTGGCATCAGTTAGCAACTTTTGCTCCTGTCGCCTTGGATAGAAACTAGTTTGTTTCCACAGCAAAGTTGCTGGAACTGGTCTGACAAGTGTCACAATCCGTATTTAAACCACAGAGTGAGAGCCTTTAATCTTATAAGTTAGACATATTCTAGGGGAATTAATTCAGACGTTTATTGCATGGTGCACAGAACACTGGGTCTTGGAATGAATATGGTGAGGCTAAAATTGTAGATTTGTGCCCAGGTATGGGTTTCTTGATTAGTTTCTTCCGCTACCTGGCTTAAAATGACTTTCAGCAATATTTCCAGCTTTTTCAGGAAACAGTGGTTCGTTTGGTTCTTTAGACTTTCTTATAAGTTAGTGCTCACCAGGAGGACAGGTAATATCTCTGACATAATTAACTGGTTGCAATGGGAAATAGGATTTTAAAATTTGGTCATCTCTCAAATTGCGTTAAGAGAAAGTTTGTCTGTTGAATCTGGTTTTTGGGTTGGCAGCATTCAAAGATTGAAGATATGTTCCCACAGTTAAAAATTTTTCAAGTCCCCCAGTGGAGACTGCATTTAAAAGCTTTGGTTCAGGAGGGCTGAGGATGGTCTCAGGCGACTGTAATTCAAGCTGATCACCATGGCATTTCACCGCACTCTACCTGCCGAAAGCAGAAGCTGTCAAGTGTTTCAATGGAGTTGTGCTATCTTTAAAAAAAAAAAATTCTCCAAACACACAAAATCATGGAAACCAAGGTTCAGTAGCACATTAGGACATCTGTGGCTCTTTGGCCATTCCTTTGGTTATTTTTAGCTGACTGTCTGTCATAATAGTTGGCTCTTGTAGCTGGGGCCAGTGTTAGAATTAAAGTCCTTCATAAAAGTGTACATTTTTTATGTCATTTGGCCTTGAACTATGGTCAGATACTTGAAAAAATGAGAACATCTTTGCTTTCTTGTTTAGGTTTGTCTTTAACAAATATTAAAAATAAGTTATTTTTCCCTGGCTATGCACTTCTTGCTAGTAAAAATAGAAGGCAGGTTATTATGAGCTTTTATAAAGAGTTGTGACAAAATTAATGAATGCAGGCCTGCTTTCTTAAAGTTCCCGAGTTTCATGCTAGTGGTGCCAAAGTCTCTTATCCAGGGCTTTCATTTGAGTGTAGCTCATGAAGTATGGGACCTTGGCACCCTGTTCTAGGCTTCAAGATTTAGCCTGGGAAAGTATATATGCTGACTGGAGATGAGGGGAGAGAGAGGAAGAGGGGTAAGGTGTGGGTGACTGTGATGAGGAAGATGGTGGACTTCATTAAGGCAGGGAGTGGCTAGCAATCTTTGACTCAAAGGCCTTTAGGGACTGGCCCAGCTCCTGTCTGAACCTCTTTTATGGGGGAGTTCTCTCTCTCTCTCTTGCCTTCTCCCTCCCGAGCAAGCAGTAAGATCTCTGTACCCATGGGTGGGAGGGAATGGCCGCTAAAGGAAGACTGTTTCTCTACTCACACTTCTGACACCAAATGTATGGGTTTTGCACACCAAGCAATTCTCCAGTTCTCTGTGGACACCAACTGGGTGTCCTACAATTTAAATCAATTCTGACACTAACTACCTTCAGGTAGTGCAAACCCGTATGGTTAAAGGGTCTGTTCCACAAGACGGCCTCTCCACCCTGCTTCAGACTCAAGTTGCAAATAGTGGGTTCCTAGGTTAGCCACACTTCAGTCTGACTTGGCTACCAATTAGGGGTTCCCACAACCCCCTCCTCATGTTAAATAATTTGCTGTAGCAGTTCACAGAACTCTGGGAAATACTTGTTTATGGGTTTATTATAAAGGATTATTATAACAGATACAAATGAACAACCAGATGAAGAGGTCCATAGAGCAAAGTCTGGAAGGGTCTGAAGCAAAGGAGCTTCTGTCCCTGTGCAGTTGAGATGTACCACCTTTCTGGCACGTGAATGTGTTCACCAACCCAGAAGCTCTCCGATCCCCATAATTTAGGGTTTTTATGGAGGTTCTATTACATAGGCATGATTGATTGAAGCCTTGAGGCCGTTGGTGATTAACTCAATCTCCAACCCCTCTAACCTTCCCAGAGGTTGGAGGTGAGGAGGGAGTTGAAAGTTTCAACCCTCTAATCACATGGTAGGTTCCTCTGGCAACCAGTCCCCATCCTCCAAGAGTCACTCATTAGCATAAACTCTTGTTTGGTTGACAGGGGCTTATTGTGAGTAACAAAAATCACTTCTTTCATCCCTGTAACTCAGGAAATTCAAAGGGTTTTAGAAGCTCTGTGCTAGGAGCCAGGACAAAGACCAAATATATATTTCTTATTATATCACGATATAGTGGCTAAAGGTCTTATTTCATTTACTATTGTTATAAGTCAAACTATTCCAAAATTTACTGCCTTAACCCAACAACCAGTTTCTTATGCTCATTGTTTCTATGGGTCAGCACAGGGCACAGTGGGAATGTCTTGTGTCTGCTTCATGATGTCTGGGATGTCAGCTAGGAA
Source organism: Equus quagga (assembly GCF_021613505.1). Taxonomy (NCBI): domain Eukaryota; kingdom Metazoa; phylum Chordata; class Mammalia; order Perissodactyla; family Equidae; genus Equus; species Equus quagga. Next base: position 77,207,653 of record NC_060270.1, read on the forward strand.
AATGTGGAGGCCGGGGGCTGACTTGATGGATGGCTGCTGGAATTATCTGGAGGTGGCTACACTCGTCTTGGACCCAGGCTGCTGGGACAAATGACAAGCCTACTTGTCACTTGGCTGCTTCACAACATGGTGGCCTCCAGGGAGTCAGACTTAAGCCTTCTTTCGCTGAAGCTGATGGCTCCAAGCTTGAATGTTTCAGTGAACAAGGCAGAAGCTCTATCATGTTTTATGTGTGGCCATGGGGGTCACACAGTGTCACTAGCACCATACACTGTTGGTAGGAGTCGTCCCAAGCCCACCCACGCTGAAGGAGAGGAGGATTGGACTTCACCTCTTGATGGGATTGTGACAAAGCCACAATCCAGAAGGGCACGTGGGATGGGAGATGTTCTTCCAGCAACCTTTGGAAAATACCATCAGCCACAGGAGGGAAGCTGGAGCAATCAAGCTAAAAAGACCCAAGGGCAACACTGGCATGTTCTTGCCTTATCTTAGAACACCTCTGTGGAATGCTAAAGCAACTGATTTGTCCAGTTGGTCAATTTTTAAAAAATCCATCAGATTAGTCATTTGGGGTTATGTAAGCCAAAGACAAATTGGCTGACTGAGAGCTTTCTACCTTGACTGTGACTGTTATTAGGTAGGTCCAAGTGCGGAATCACAGGGCCGTGTCTGCAACAGAAGCTTGGAGACCTTTCTGGCAAGTGCCTCCTTCGTTACTAACCAGTTACCTGGCAACCGCATTTCCTCAGTATCTGCTAGGGAGGCAGCAGGCTCAGCCTCCCCTCCTCCAGCTCAAGTCTCCCATGGATCACCAGGGACAGGATACATAATGAGGTTTTAATTGTCACATAGTATCTGATCTTTTTTTCTTTGTGCATCTCTTCTAGGCAGAGATGTAATTTCAATTAATTTTGCTTATCTGATAAAATTTTCATATCCTTTAAGCTAATTTCATTTGAACTAGTAGGCACCATGCTCCTCTTTGAGTTCCAGCCTGGAGGTCTTATCTAGAGCAGAGATCTCTTGCACACTCTGTCACATCAAAGAGTGTCTGGCCTGTACCTGTGGAAGTGGCCTTTATTCCTGGACTGCGCTAGTTTGTGGGGGCTTTCCTTTTGCTTTTCTTACTTAAGAGCTTTATTAAAAATTTACTTGTTTTTTTAATTTTTCAGATCAAGAGATCGGTATGTCCTGAACAAAAGACACTTTTGTTTTGCTTTAAGTGTCAGACCTATAAAGATTAAAATTATACTTAACTTGAAGTACTTTTTCCTTTTCTCCCTGCTTCTGCAGGATTTGAGGCAACTCTGTCTCAGTGAAGAGTTTGGGTCTTTGTTTTAATAAGGGAAGTGGGGAGGTGGGAGAGGCATTGTAGTTTAATATGTGGGGGGAAAGGACTGATGTGATTTTTCAGTAATCCCTATGGGTGTGCCAGCTCTTGTAAAAATTCATTTGAACCACAAATATGCCTTTGTGAAAATTAAGCTGCTTCTATTTATTTCCATATAGTAGAACTAAACTACAAACTGAGTTTATCATTTATCCTTTGACATGGTACTGAGTTTGGTCAAAACCAAGCAAAAATTTGAAGCTACTGAGGAACAGAACAGAAAGTCAAATGCAAAAATGCTGAAAGGTAATGCTTAAACAGAGCACACAGTGGCTGATCTCTGGTTTTCATTGCTAGCATTTTCTAGCTAGTAATTTTTATATATTATCAGATCAAGAAGCAAAATCTAAGGAATAAGAATGAAAAGGAAAGGTTTAGGCAGAAGGAGAAAACAGAGCAAGTGAGGGTGAAGATACACACACACACACACACACACACACACACGGGTGATGGTCAGTTACCTGTGTGACCTTAGACAGCCACTCAGCTCCTGTTGCTACATGGGCAAAACGATGGGTGGACCAGGGCCCAGTGGAACTATGGCCCACTGATGTCTACCTATCTTTGATTTAAGGCCATGTGAGTGGGTGTTGCATTGGGACTGCAAGGGCAAACACGGAGTTAGGGATTTGCCAGGGGTCAAGAGGTTGTAGAAAGTGAAACTTGCTTTGATGATGGCAGTCAAGTCTGAGCACAGTCCCTCATCCTTACTGTCAGCACAATGAGAGTGGGTCCATCTCTCAGGGATGGACTCACACCAACCACCTGGAGAGACTGGTGTATACAAACTCAAGTGCTAATTTGATTGTTTATAGTGGAAATGTAGAATGAGAGGCATCTGTTATGTGAACTCCAGTGTTTGTATCAACACACTCATGATGGGTAAGCCTGCTGCGGGGAAAGCTAAGCTGTACTCACCCATTCACCTGTTGAAGGATATCTTGGTTGTTTCCAGGTTGGGACAATTATGAGTAAAACTGCTATAAACATTCACAAACAAGCTTTTGTGTGAACACAGCTTTTCAACTCACTTGGGTAAATAGCTAGAAGTGGGATTGCTGGGTCATATGGTAGGTCTATGCCAATGCCAGTGTGTGATTGGTTTACAGCCAAACTGTCGTCCAAAGTAGCTGCACCATTTTGCATTCCCATCAGCAATGAATGAGCGCCTAAATTGTACTCATAAACTTGCTTGCTGAACAGGAACTCATTCATTTGTGCAATAAATATTTTTGAAGGTTCATTAAATGCCAAGGGGTATTCTAGAGATTGAGAGCGAAATAGACAAAATTCCTGTCATCATGGAGTTTATTGTCTAGTTGGGGGGGGAATAAGAAAATAAACAAATACTACACATGTTACGTAGATAGCATGCCAAATGGTGATTAGTACTAAAGAGAAAATTAAAACATGGGAGTGCAATTTTAAACAGGGGGGTCAGCAAGGGTTCACTGAAAAAGTGACGTTTGAGCAAAGGCCTGAAGGAGGTGAGGGAATGAGCCATGTGGGTATCTGGGAAAAGCACTCCAGGTACAGGGCATAGGAGCTACTGGAGCCCTAGGCTGAGATCATCCCTTGTATATAAATGAGGCTCATGTGGTTGAGCAGAGTCAGGGAAATAGTAGGAAATAAGGTTAGAGGGAGAAGGAGTGGGGAAGGGACCAGATGCCAGAGGGCCACAATGAAGACTTGGCATTCTTCTTGGAGTTGGATAGGGAGCCATTGGAGCTGAGAAGTGGCATGATATGATCTGACTAAGGTTTTACAAGGATCATTCTGGATGCTGTGCAGAGAATAGCAGAGACTAAGGGGCAAGAGCAGAAGCAAGGAGGATGGTTAGGAAGCTAAAGCAGTAATCCAATGAGAGACTTGCGACCGAGGCCAGGGTGGAAGCAGTAGAGATGGTGGCAAGTGATCAGATCCTGGAGATATTTTGAAATTGGAACCAACAGGATTTCTTGGCAGATTGGATGGGGGCTGTAGAGAAATAGAGGTATCAAGGTATCCCAAGTTGGGCCAAACTTCACAGATTAAGGGTGGAGTCCTCTACAAGACTGTCTTCACTTCAGACACTGGCTGAAAATTCAGGGGTCCCAGGGCTATCCTCACTTTTGACCAGCTGGCTACAAATTTTGGGATACTCTCTAGTACCACTCTTTAGTTTAATAATTCACTAAAAAGACTCATAGAACTCACCAAAAGCTCTAAACGTGTGATTACAGTTTTATAATAGCAAAAAGATACAAATTAAAGAGTTGCATAGGGTGAAGTTTATGTGGACTCCAAATGCAAATCTTTCATCCTTAGGGACACATTGCCCTCTCAACACCCATGTATGATAATATTCAGAGTATCGCCAACCAGGGATACTCACTCAAGCTCCGTGTCCAGAATGTTTATTGGGGTTTCATTACGCAGGTGTGATTGATTGAATCACTGTCCACATGACCCGTCCTAGCTCTTCTCTCCTCTCCCTGGAGGTCAGGCTGATATCACAAGGCTTAAAGTCCTAACCCTCATCACATGGTTGGTCTTTCTGGTATGACTAGCCCTATCCTGGGTTACTCACAAAGATACTTCTGTCATTCCAGAAATTCCAAGGGTTTATAGGTTAACTCCCAGGAGATAGAGACAAAGGCCAGCTAAATTCTCTAATTCCTACAGGATAACTTCTAAGGTTTTGACCCAAACAAGTTGGAAGGATGTCGGTTGCTATTAACTGAAGTGGGGGAGAGAAGAGCAGGCTTAGGGTTGGGGAGCCCAGGCACTATATTTGAACATGTTAAATTTAACCTAATAACTAAAAAGTTAAGTGGAGAGGAAAGTAGGCAGTTGGATAATAAGTCTGGTGTTCAGGGACAGGTCCTGGCTGGACAATGAGAATCACAGGAAGCAGATGAGCTCTATGGTAGAGATGTACTTGAGGCTTTGAGTCTTGGGATCTCGTGGCATTGGAAGGTGGGCACTCTCTCCTCCTGGCACTTTGAGCAGCCCACTTCTGTCCTCCAATCCAGCCATCCCCTTTGCCTAAGAAGTCATCCTTCCCATTTTGCGCCCCTGACATTTCATTCAGGTTGCCTTGATTGGAGGTCCAGGTGTTCTCAATTGGCTGGCAAATGACAGCCAGCATGAGTGAGTCTTACTGATTGAGCAAACAGGGGATGACCTACTGCCTTATCATAGGGGAATACCTCATACTCACTATGTGCTGCCTTCAAATTGCTCATAACCAGGGGAAGAGGGATCAGGTGACCCCGACAAGTCATTTCAGTCCTCTGGGGCTGATTGACACAATTGGTAAAACAAGAATGTTGGATTTGAGGATCTACCAGTCCCTTTTGGCTAAAATGTTCTCTAAGTCTAAACAGAGCCTTGGTGTTGCTGTTGGTTTTATGTAGATTTGTGTGAGTGAGCCTGTGCCTCTGTGTCTGCCTCCCAGATAGACAGTAACATTTTAATGGCAGGGATGTTAAAGGATTCTGGAGCAGGATAGACGTGACTTTTCTTGGTCCCGTCTAGTATTTCTTTCCTATCCCTCTGGGAATGGAAAGTGGCACGTGGTAAATGCTCACTTAATATTTAATAGTGGTGAACTGAAGCTTACTTTAAATTCCCCACTGCTTCCCATCCAAACCAAACCAAACCCAACACTTGGGCTCTGGGTCTGAGAATCTCAGGTTCTGAGTAATCTGTATAATAGCGTCAATTTTCACCTTTTTTCTGTATGTATACAGAGAGAATATATATAGACACATGCATATATACATATATATACAGAGAACATAGCATATACAGAATATAGAATATACAGAGTATGGACCAGACTATATATATAGAAAGAATATACATACATATATATAAAGGGAGAGGGAGAGAGAGACAGAGATAGAAACTTTTAAAGGCAGGATAGAAAGACGGATTCTGGAGTCAGTGTGACTGGCTGGGTTTTAACCCAAATCCACCACCTATTTAACTCTTGGAGGAATTACTTTCACCACTGTGTGCTTTGGTTTCCTCATCTGTAACATGAATCTAATAATAGGACTTACTTCATAGGGTTGATTTGAGGATTAAACAAGTTACTATTTGTAAAGCACTTGGCACACTGGGAATAGCACATGGACCATGGAGGAAGCTGTATAAATGGTGGTCGTTGTGGTTGTTCAGAGGTGAATGGACTTTGTTTTTGTTCTGAATGGAGTCCAGACTGGCCAGGTGGGCGGTAACACCTGTAGTATAGACCTCAAGCGGTTAGCACTCCGAGCTAAGGTTTCTAAGGGCTTAAATTTGGTTCTTTCAAGTGGGAGATGAGCTCCCTTTCTGCTTCTTCAGAGCTGCAGCCTGCGGGTCCCTGTCCTGGATCACTGGGTGGCCGTGGGTGATGGTGTGCAGGAGACCTGGAGGGACAGAGCACCCCCGCCAACACCCCTACCGAAAATTACTCAAAGTGCATCTCCTGCTAATTGTGGGTTCAGCTCATTTTCTTTAGGCACAAACAATCTTTATGAAATAATTCTTTATATGAGGAGAGTGGGAACCAGTTCAGTAACCAGAAGCATTAGCATTTACCCCTCATTATGGCCCAGTTATTACAATGTGCAATTTTTTGTTGTGATCAAAGCAAATTTCTGCTCCGACTGAGACCCTGAGCCGGGAGAAGCCGCTCAGCAGCTCCGGTTTTACTGCCAAGGTATAAACCACCAAAACAGGTTTCTAATGAAAATGCTAAGGAAACTTTAATTATAACTGTGCTCTTGGGCTCCCTTGGCAGCCTCTTCTTTTTTGATTGTTTTCAGAAAAGGAAAAAAAATGGAGCTGCTGTTAAGAGTTCACTTTAAGGAGCCTCAGTGAACTTGGGGCTTTTCAAGGCAGCCAAATCGCCCACCCCCCAGAAAGAAGCAATTCCTCCTGGGTTTTGGGAGCCCTGCTTGCTCTCCCAGGGGCCTGCACACACAGTGCAAGGAGAAACATCTTCAGGATGCTAGAGACTAATTGCATGTGAAAAGGAAAAAGAGCAAGTTGGGTTTAATGAAAAACCTGGGTTGATTGCCCCCACTGCGATTTTATTCAATTTGGTTACAAAGTGCGTTGACTGGGCATTTTCGGATGGATTGCATGTGTTTGCTCAATTTTCTTAGTTTTTGCTATGAAAATTCCCCTCCTTTTCTCTCTGTTGCCTGGTCTGGGGGCTCTGCTCTTCTTACGCCTTCTCTTTTCCCTTCCTCTGTCCCCCTCTGTTTTGGAAATACTCCAGCACAGTGGGCCTGGCACATAGCGCTCAATAAATAGTTATTTTTCCTTCCCTGCCATCTGGATCTATTCTTAGTTTATTTGTTTTCTCTTTCTTTTTATTCCCCTTTCTTTCTCTCTCCCTCCCTCTCCCTAGCCATCTGTTTTATCTCCATCAGTCTGCACCCTATCCTTGTCCTGTTCCTCCCGCCCCCCTTTTCCTTCCTGCCCTGGCTGTCCCTCTCTCTTTCTCTATTTCCCTTCCTTTCATTTAAATCCCAATCTCAATCTCTCTCCCACCTTCCCCCCCACTCCCTCTCCCTTCATCCCTCTCTTCCTCCCTCCCTCCTCCCACCTCTCTGCTTTTCTTCTCTTTGCCTCTCTTGTGGCCCCAAGTCTTTGTTTTCAGTGTCTCTTTGCCTCAATGCTTCTTAACCTTGGCTTGGAACATTACAATCACAGGAGAAGCTTTTTAAAAAAATCCTGATGACCAGGCTGAACCCTACACAAATTAAATCATGGTTTATAGGAATGAAACTCAGGCATCAGTATTTTTTAAAAGCTCCCCAATTGGTTCCCATGCATAGCCCAGGCTGAGAAGCACTGCCTTCCTTCTGGGTGTGCAAAGCCAGCTTTATGTTGCTGTGGCTTATTAAGGATGTCTCCAGGGGATTTACTTGATACACTTCAATCTTGCATTTGGTGAAATGCATTTCCTCTCATGCTAGTTTCCACTGTGGGTCCTGTGGCCTTTGCCCTTCCATCCAGGTCATAAAGAGCCCAGGTGAGAAAATGAAGGAGAGGTGAGACGGGGCTTTGATCAGGACGGGAGGAGCATAGAGGCTTGGGATGGGGCTGAGAGCCTGTGCTCTGGGCCTTGTCTAATGCTATGTCTAAATGTAGGGAAACAGTAAAGGCACAACCATGGACTTCAGCCTCTAGCTTCTGGATACTTGAGTGGAAAGTTGGCTTGGATTGGGGTCAGTCTGTGTTAAATGGGATAAACGCCCTTCTGGAATGCCAGCTGCCCTGTCTGGGGTGCGTGGTGCTGGTGCACGGAGCATACCCTCCCTGGTATTCTCTTCAAATAACAGTAAAGGCATTTGTGTCACTTAGATGACACTCCAGAAGAAAATCAATCATTTGCTCAGTGGACTCTGATATCACTAGCACTTTGCCAGGTAGAGAAGGAAGCGACAGATCCAGAAAATCTCTTGGAAACCTGCCTGGTAGGCTGATATTCTGGGTGTTTTACCAGGTTGAGTGTGTGGACCTTGCTGAACACTCTAAAGGGATAGGCATTGGGTAGGTAGTTTTCCCCACTGGATGTATGTTCATTGACTATTTATAAATCAGTTGAAAAGCATCTGATAGCTATGGGGGAACTCAAGTCAAGAAGGTAATATGAAAATGATCGTGGAACTTTCTCTACCAGGTTACATGGTGGGAGCTCCAAACACCATGGACCCACCAAGAAGAAATGTCCTCAAGTTCAGAATCCAGTAGAGAGAATCTGCCTGCCTCGTGGTGGCTCACATACAAGGGCTCCCATCCCATGCCTGAAGCCCAGCACCCATGCGCGTGAATAGCTTTGACTCCTTTGACTTTGTTGTTCTGTGCTGAGGACGGTGGACCAGCACAGCACAGCTGAGCTCAGATAATTCACCAGGAAGTTAGTTCCTGAGACTGACCAGCAGCAAGTTGGAGCAGCAGACAGCAAGGGGCAAGCTTCCCAAGGGCTGGGCAGCCTGCTTTTCCGCTCGCTGGCCTGCAGCTCACAGGCAGCAGAATGAGCTGGTGGCAGCCCTTTTTGGGGTGGAGAATTCACTCTCCCTGCAGAATTTGACCTTATCTTTAGTTAGTATCTAGGCATTGGCTGATGCATACAGATCAATTTAACACTTATATTACTTAAGGCATTTACTTGCATGTATTCATTTAATCACTTTTGCTTGAGGGTGGCCTGGTGAGGCCTAGTGGCTTTCAACTCTAGTCTAGCTGGACTTCAGAATTATCAAGGGGTTTTTTTTAAAAAAAAAAGAGATAATGATGTCTAGGCCCTAGGCCTCACCCCCAAGGTTCCTGATTTGATTGGCCTGAAGTGGGTGGGTTTTTTAAGCAATTGCTGGTTGTTTTTTTAAAGGCCCCTAATTCTAATGTGAATCAAGGATGAGGACCCTGATATGGGGAAAAGCACAGGGAGAGGGCCCAGGACAAGTGAATTCAGGTTTGCATTCTAGAGTTCCTCGGTGTGGAACTATGGAAAAATCAGGCTGCTCCTCTGTAAACAGAGGGGCGGGCTAGATAGAAAACTTAAGCGAATATCAGAATTCACCAGGGAGCCTGGAAATTATGCAGAAGCTCAGAGTCCAAGTCTATTTTTAATTTTTTGAGGACCCTCCATACTATTTTCCATAGTGGCTGCACCAGTTTACGTATCTACTGGCAGTATGTGAGGGTTCCCTTTTCTCCATATCCTCTCCAACACTTGTTATTTCTTGTGTTTTTGATAATAGTGAAGCTAATACCTCATTGTAGTTTGACTTGCATTTCCCTAATAATTAGTAGTGTTGAACATCTTTTCATATGCCTGTTGACCATCTATATGTCTTCTATGGAAAAATATCTGTTCATAAGTCAGACGGAGAAAGACAATTACCATAGGATTTGACTCATGTGGAAGATAAACAGACACATAGATATAGAGAACAGATTGGTGGCTACCAGAGGGGAAGGGGTAGGGGGAAGACGAAAAGGGTAATAGGGCACATGTGTACATTGATGGGTGGCAACTAGACTTTTGGTGCCAAACACGATGCAGTCTATACAGAAGAAGAAATATGACGTACACCTGAAATTTATATATTTTCCAATGGGACCTCAATAAAAAAATTTTTAAAAAATCCAACTCTAGGTGGGCTAGGATTGCCTTTAGGGGGAGTGAGGAGGGGTCAACGGGCGCCACAGGTGATGTTTATCCGCATCAGCATTTGAGAGTCGCTGGACAGGCAATCTCAGGGATCCCTGCGAGCTGGAAAGTCTAGGACCTGGTGATTTTGCATAAGCAGCACCTTGCTTGTGTGGGAGACCTAGACGTCTAGCAAGGTCCCTGTCCTCAAAGAACTGAGAACATAATTGACACAAGTGGGGCACATGGAGAGCATCTGAGTGCAGAGAGCAAGGGACAGGCAGCCAGAAAATGATGTGAGTGCAAAATGAAAAAACCATTAAGGTCAGTTAATAAACAGGCAAGGGGCCTGAGGGAATCTCCACGCCATCTCATGGCTGCGCAAGAAGGTTTACTGGAGGACAATGAGTTCTCCATTTCCACCGAGAGCATTTAAGGGTCTAAGTTGTAATGGGAATGGAGGAAGAGGTTCCCACTGAGGTGGATGTGACAGCCTTGAGAGGACTGTGTTATTAATAGGTTTCCAAAGGAGCTTATGGGTTTTCTTCCCCATGGACATTAGAGATAAAACTTTTTAAAAAGTAGAGGCAAAGATCTGTTTTTCCTTCATATGTCAAGATGCTTCTGCTGACCCAGCATCAGAAGAATATGGTGAAACGTTTGTTTGATGTGTTTTTCCAGGAGAAGGGATGGCTGGGTTGTTTTTCCTTCCTGTTCTCTCCCTTGGTCTGCCCTTGCAACAGTTTTTGTGAGGCAGTTAACAAAGGCTAGAGGTGGTGTCTGTGGCTAGGGAGAGAATTTTCCTCTGCACCGGATGAAAGCTCCATTTTCGGACTGCTTGGATTCTAGCATCAGCATTACTAACTAAGCTGTGGGATTGTGGGCAAATCACTTCACCCCTTGGAGGTCTCAGTGTCCACATCTGGGGAAAATGAGGAGCTGTTTTAGGTGGTCCTGAGGTCCCTTCTAGCTCTGATAATCCTCACTCAGATATAAATGAGCTAATCACTGGTAGGGAGCAAAATCTGGAGACTGTGCCCTATAATGGGGTTAAAGATGGGAGCAAAGTGGGGGGCACTGGTAAATTCCTCACCCCTCTCTGGATTTCTAGTGGGTTCGGCACTGCAGGACCATCGTGTGTGTCTGTTCAGGTTGGGCCCTGCCAGGGGCCCAGTCAAGGAGGCGAGGGGAGGTTAGAATCCAGCTTCAACTTCCCTTGCTAAGCTGGGCATGCCCTGGTGGCAATCTTCCCAAGGAGGTGACATTTGAGGTCACTCTTATAATACCATAGGTCTCTCCATTGATGAAGAGTGGGTAAAAGGATCCTTCTTAGATAATGTGCGTGTCTGTCCAGGAATGCTGTCCGTCTACATCATCCCCCAAGCAGGGTGCCATCCACATGTGTCTGCCTTTTGGAGCCTCCTGCTCTCTTGGCTAAGCAGAAGCCCATCAAAAGGCAATAACAAAGGGTGTGCATTTGTGGGCATGTGTGTGTGTATGAAGTGGGTTATTGAAATCCACTGAAGTCGGGAGCTATTCATCAAAAGCTAGAAGTGTTGACATTCTTTTCAACAAACTCTTTTTATGCCCACAGCCTTCCAAGCAGTCAAGGCCACCGATTTGTGCTAAGGACAGAGTAGACACTGGCATTTACGCCTGAGTTTTAAACGATGCATTATGGTGATGGCAGAATATTGGGAGTGGGAACAGGGAGAGACAGAGAAAGATATGTGCATACTTGTGTGTGTGTGTGTGTCTCTGGAAGGTTCCTTCTAGAACCTCTTTCCTAACCCAACTGTACTGAGTTTGCATCCATCCTCTCCCTGCTGCATGAACTTCAGAGTGTGTGTGATTTTGCTTTTACTCCGAGTCTCAGGCTGTTCCGTGTGTGTGTGAAATAACATATCACACATGAGAAGATCAGGTCAAGGCACTGCCCTCTAGCTGTCAGGTCTGATGACCAGGCAACTGGTCTCATCATTGTTGCGCTCCCTCCTTCTTTCTTCCCACTGCAGGCAGCCCACATATGGGCACGTGATAGATAGTCCATCAGCCCTTGCCAGAATGATTAAAAAAAACACCACCGCGCGAGTTCTTCGTTTGAACTATAGTAACTCTAAGAACTGCTTATCAGAAGCTGTGGTTGTTGAGGGCATTCATTATCACCAACAAAAACCTTTGAGTTCTGAGCTATAAAGACATAAAAGGCACCGGCCTTGGCATCACAAGAAGCTGAGCCTACAATCCCGGGGAGAGAACACAACCCATACACAGAAGGATCCAATTAAAGCCAGCGTACAGCTCTGAGCTTGGTGCTGCAGACATAAAGATGAATACAGCTCGTCTCTTGAGAGGTCTGCAGTTTCATGGCAGAGATAGACTTTTAAACAACTAGCCATAAAGCAGAAGAGTAAGTGCCTCCTACATATGAGGTTATGTGTAATGTTTTGTGAACTCATTGAGAAAGGGGCAAGTCTGTCTGGGCTGCTTAAGGAAGGCCTCTCAGAGGAAGGGCAATTTGAATGGGACTTTGCAAGATGACTAGGAGTTTGCTAGGCAAAGAAGCAGTGGAAGAAAATTTTAGGCAGAGAGAACTAAAAGAAGACGAAACCTATAAAAGTGCAACCTATTCCAAATGTGTTTGGAAAGTGGGGAGCAGCTTAATGTAGCTGAAGCTATATGGTTAGATAGAGTATGGAGGGCAACAAATGAAATTAAATAATAATTAACATTTATTGAGTGCTTACCATGTACTAGATATCATACTAAGCACTTTAAATGTCATCCATTTAATCTTTAAAACATATATATGATGTAGGTACTAGTTGCCTCATTTTACTCTTGGGGAAGTTGAGGTACAGTAAATAAGTACTTAGGAAAGAAACTTTCCCAAGGTCACATAATTAGTAAGTGGTGGAGCTGGGACATGATCTCAGGCAGCCTGACACCAGACCTTGTGCCTTTCATCATTATGCTGTTAATTTATGGATACTATAGAAGGTTCTCAATGGATAGGGTTAGGGAGACATGGTTTTGGGGAGAAGACGGCATCAGAAAGAGCTTAAATGAAGAGGAGTTAGGCGGTGGGAGGCCATCCCAGGCAACGAGGAGTGCTGTGATCAAAGATGCAGATGCCAGGATGAGTCTGTTCTAGGGACGTTGGCCTGGCCCGTTGGTCTGGTCAGTGGCCCTGTTTTTCTTGGCACAGCCCAAATGAACAACTTATTGGAAGTCCCCCAAGCATCTCTGCTCTCTAGAAAGGTCCAGGAAACTCAGGTCTGCTCAATTTCTCTCTGGTCCCTTCCTTCCTTCTCACTGGCCTAGGAAGATGCAGTGGGGTTTACAAAGGAAGACGGATGCCTGTGGGAAACCCATAGGCTAATCTTCCCCTCTGTTATCTGTGGTTTATAAAAATGTGTCTTCTGCCAAGCGTTGCTGGGTGAGGACTGGTGCTATTTGGCTGTGGCGTGTAATGAATCCAGCAGTGCCTCGCTCCCCATTATGAATCCCTGAGGGGTGTTCAGCCTGCTGAGCTGCGGAAGGTTCCAGCTGCACACATTTAAATAAGAGAAGCATCAGGGCAGGGTAGAGAGGCCAAAGGGAGATCGTTTCCCAAGTGAAATTGAATTTTGTTGGAGTTAAATTGAGATGCTGAGTTGTCTTTTTACAAACATATTCATGGGCTCAGCTGTCACTTTCATTTAGTGGGCTTGTCATCTGTGCTTGGTAGGCTGGCTGAGCCATGGCCTCCCTTGACTGAGAATGCAAACCCTCACCTCTGAGGAGCTGGGAGCCCAGGGTGGCGTGGGGAGGGGAGAATGTGAGGAGCCAGCTAGAGGAGGCTCTTGTCTGCAACCTGCTGCTTCCCCTGCCAGCTTCTTCTCCGCCAATCTGGCCAAGGAACTGCAAAATCAAAATTATAACATGACACAGAAGAACAAGCGTTCGAGTCCCACAGAAGAAGGGTGAAGTCCTGGTTAAGTGCCATCAATAGCTGTGTGGACGTAGGTGACTTATTGAACCCCTCTGTGCCTCAGTTTCCTCTTTTGTAAAATGGACTTAAAAATATCAATCTTTAGACACATGATGATGGCTTAACTGAAATAAAACATGCCAAGTTCTTAACTTGATGCCCAGCTGGTACTAAGTCTTTAATAAAGGTAAATTTTAAAAATCGTGTATGATCAGTGAGTCCTATGCAGGGGTAACTAGGAAGGCACTTGTATTCGTGATACCCTTGTACCGCCATTTCTGAAATGTCACCCTTTGGAATGTATTCCTCATCCTTAGGCATTGCCTCGTTGAGTCTTCTTTTTAAAGTCACATCCGCTTAGGGGGCAGCCGTGAGTCAGTGGCAGTGAGAATGAGGTGGGGAGCAATAGGTGAATGTGGCATGCCAGCCACATGAGTTAGGAGGGAGGGGAGAAGCCAGTGCAGGTGGGGAAGGCGAGACAAACTGTATAAGTCTATGGAGACAGGCCTTGGGTGGAAGCATCAGAGGTGGGGGTTGCCAGATTAGGAAGTTGAGATCAAGGGCTGCAGGGGGCTCCCCTTGTGGGTTTGTAAGTTTTTCTGTAGGAGGTGGAATTGAGGGTTTGGTGAACTGAGACATGGTTCTCGGCTTTGAGAAAGGGTTGTCAGGGATAAGACTCAGGTGATGAGTTTAAGGATGGTCTGGGAGCAGGTGTGGGGTCTTTAGCGATGGTCTGGGGAGCAGGTGTAGGGTCTTTAAGGATGGTCTGGGAGCAGGTGTGAGGTCTTTAAGGATGGTGTGGGAGCGGGTGT